>NC_088221.1:52052811-52067811 GCF_036934945.1 Oncorhynchus masou masou | reverse complement strand
TATAACAGTATTTGTATTTATTATGGATCCCCATTAGTTCCTGTCAAGGCAGCAGCTACTCTTCCTGGGGTTTATTACGGATCCCCAATAGTTCCTGGCAAGGCAGCAGCTACTCTTCCTGGGGTTTATTATGGATCCCCATTAGTTCCTGTCAAGGCAGCAGCTACTCTTACTGGGGTTTATTATGGATCCCCATTAGTTCCTGCCAAGGCAGCAGCTACTCTTCCTGGGGTTTATTATGGATCCCCATTAGTTCCTGCCAAGGCAGCAGCTACTCTTCCTGGGGTTTATTATGGATCCCCATTAGTTCCTGCCAAGGCAGCAGCTGCTCTTCCTGGGGTTTATTATGGATCACCATTAGTTCCTGCCAAGGCAGCAGCTACTCTTCCTGGGGTTTATTATGGATCACCATTAGTTCCTGCCAAGGCATCAGGTACTCTTCCTGGGGTCCAGCAAAATTAAGGCAGTTATACAATTTTAAAAACATTGCAGTTTAATATTCTTTCACATATTTCACCTTCACAGAGAGACGGGACATTTTTATCAGGACGGTCTAATGGCCCTAGAGAGATGGGACACTTTGTCAGGACTCTGAAGGCCTGGGCCAGTAGGAGGTTGTTAGGATCTGGGAAAACATAAAGCTCTTATCAGGGTTTCAATGATCACATGGTGACTCACCAGCAAGAGGTAAAGTGTGAGTGTGTGAGTGTGTGTGTGTGTGTGTGTGTGTGTGTGTGTGTGTGTGTGTGTGTGTGTGTGTGTGTGTGTGTGTGTGTGTGTGTGTGTGTGTGTGTGTGTGTGTGTGTGTGTGTGTAGTTTTAAATCCCTCAGGAGATGGAGGAGAGGTACTGAAAGGAGGATGATCCTCAGAGTGGAGGAGAGAAGGGGTGCTCTCTGAATTCTAAAACCTCAGAGAGAGAGGTAAAATAGAGACACTCAGCAGAAAGAGAGAAACAGAGAGAGAGAGAGACAGAGACAGAGAGAGAGAGACAGAGACAGAGAGAGAGAGAGAGAGAGAGAGAGAGAGAGAGATAGAGACAGAGAGAGAGAGAGAGAGAGAGAGAGAGAGAGAGAGAGAGAGAGAGAGAGAAAGAGAGAGAGAGAGAGAGACAGAGGCAGAGAGAGATACAGAGAGAGACAGAGAGAAAGAGAGTGAGAAAGAGAGAGACAGAGAGACAGAGTTCACTAACCTGTTCTATTGGGAAACACAAGCACAAGCACAAAACAAAATGCAGTGCTATCTGGCACTAAAACGACAGTACACCATGGCTAAGTATTTGACTATGGTTACTGATCAAAACCTTAGGCCCAGTGAGCACAGCCTTGCCATTGAGAAGGGTAGACACAGGAAAACCTGGCTCCCTGTAGAGCAGGGGTGTCAAAGTCAAATGGACGGAGGGCCAAATAAAAAATTTAGCTACAAGCCGAGGGCCGGACTGTTCGAATGTTCATTGAAAATTTTTTAAATGACGCATATAGTCTAGTGAACCTAATTGAACCTACTGAAAACCTAACAAATATATTCCAATATGATCAGATAAATAAAGCAATATTTTCTTATGGCTCTGTCAGTAATCTTTAATTTTCAACAGACACAAAAGACAAATTTCCTTTATATAAAAATCCCCATAACATGAACATTAAATGAAAGAAACCGGTATTCAAGGCACCATCAGTAGCCTATATTTTCTATTTTAGCAAAAGTGGGCTAAATTTACTTCAAAGAAAAAAACAATAATAGCAATTTTCTATCATCCACTCAACTGAAATATTTTTAAAATATAATTGGATTGAAATACAATAAAATAAAGTGCAAAAATCTTTTTCACAAGCTGCTCTTTTAGATTGATGGACAACTGGTCTACTCTCTCGGCAATGGTGTTTCTGCTCAGACTCACATTTAAAAAGAGTTGCCTTTTTTCTGGGCAAACTTCGTCACAAACTTTAATCATGCAGTTTTTGATGAAATCCCCCTCCGTAAATGGCCGGGCTGATTTAGCGATCTCTTCTGCCAAAATAAAACTGGCCTTGACAGCAGCCTGGCCTTGTGATTTGGCTTTTTTGAACAGAGCCTGTCGAGATTTGAGGCCTCGTTTTAATTCCTCTGCCTTTTGTAGCCTTTGTTCCATGTCCATATTCTTGTTTTTGTCCGCGTGTTTCGTTTCATAATGTCGTCTCAGATTATACTCTTTCAGTACCGCCACACTTTCTCCACACAGAAGACACACAGGTTTTCCAGCTACCTCCGTGAACATATACTCCGACTCCCACCTTGTTTGAAACCCCGGTTCTCAGTGTCCACCTTCCGTTTTGCCATTTTTGATGGGTATCTGAAAGTTAATTTTACTGTGATGCTGACGACTGCTGTGCCAATAAATATTGAAATGAAGCAGCCTACTGCTCGGTGCGTCACCGTTGCATTGTGGGAAATGTAGTATTGGTGCGTGTAAAAGATCTGCGGGCTGCCGGCTTGCTGCGGTCTGCGGGCCGGTTCTAATAATAAATCAAGATCATCCCAGGGGCCGTAAAAAACCTTCTCGCGGGCCGGATGTGGCCCGCGGGCCTTGACTCTGACATATGTGCTGTAGAGGAAAGGCTGTGAAACCACTGCACCACAGCAGAACCTGAGACGGAGCTGCATTTCCTGACTAAATGTCAAAAATATAAGAGGAGAGAGAGAGAGAGAGAGAGACAGAGAGAGAGACAGAGAGAGAGAGAGAGAGACAGAGAGAGAGAGAGAGAGAGAGAGACAGAGAGAGAGAGAGAGAGAGACAGAGAGAGAGAGAGAGAGAGAGAGAGACAGAGAGAGAGAGAGAGAGAGAGAGAGAGAGAGAGAGGGCAGAAACAGAGACAGAGACAGAGACAGAGACAGAGACCGAGAGAGGAAGCTTAAGGAAAGCTTTGACGATGTACAGACTCAGCGAGCAATGCCTTGCTATTGAGAAAGGCCGACGTAGGCAGACATGGCTCTCAAGAGAAGACAGGCTATGTGCTCACTGCCCACAAAATGAGGTGGAAACTTAGCTGCACTTCCGAACCTCCTGCCCAATGTATGACCATATTAGAGAGACATATTTCCCTCAGATTACACAGATCCACAAAGAATGCGAAAACAAATCCAATTTTGAAAAACTCCCATATCTACTGGGTGGAATTCCACAGTGTGCCATCAGAGCAGCAAGATTTGTGACCTGTTGCCACGAGAAAAGGGCAACCAGTGAAGAAAAAGCACCATTGTAAATACAACCCATATCTATGCTTATTTATTTTATCTTGTGTCCTTTACCATTTGTACAATGTAAAAATACTGTATATATATAATATGACATTTGTAATGTCTTTATTGTTTTGAAACTTCTGTATGTGTGATGTCTACTGTTAATTTCACATTATATATTATCTACCTTACTTGCTTTGGCAATGTTAACACATGTTTCCCATGCCAATAAAGCCCTTGAATCGAATTGAATTGAATTGAGAGAGACAGAGAGAGAGAGAGAGAGAGAGAGAGAGAGAGAGAGAGAGCGAGAGAGAGAGAGAGAAAGAGAGCAAGAGAGAGAGAGAGAGAGAGAGAGAAAAAGAGAGAAAGAGAGAGAGAGAGAGAGACAGAGAGAGAGAGAGATAGAGAGAGACAGAGAGAGACACGGAGAGAGAGACAGAGAGAGAGAGAGAGAGAGAGAGAGAGAGAGAGAGAGAGAGAGTGTGTGTGTGTGTGTGTTAGACAGACATTAACCATGACTTCATCCAGCCAGCTGTCTAACAAGTCGGGTGAAATCATGACCTCATCCTGCCACTAGTGGGGTGAAATCATGACCTCATCCAGCCTCAATCTCCCTTCCTAACAGAGAAGAACAGAGAAGTACCCCTCTACCCCCTACTATCATCCCTACTCCTCCCATCTCCTCCTCAACCCTCCACCTCAACGTTCCTCACCCCTCCACCTCACCCCTCCACCTCACCCTTCCTCACCCCTCCACCTCACCGCTCCTCCTCCTCCTCCTCACCCTTCCTCACCCCTCCACCTCACCCCTCCTCACCCCTCCACCTCACCCCTCCTCCTCCTCCTCCTCCTCCTCCTCACCCTTCCTCACCCCTCCACCTCACCCCTCCACCTCACCCCTCCACCTCACCCCTCCACCTCCTCATCTCTCCACCTCACCCCTCCACCTCACCCCTCCACTTCACCCCTCCGCACACCTCCACCTCACCCGTCCTCCTCACCCCTTCATTCTTACATTTCTTTAAGTCGATCTTCAGTGTCTTCCCTCCGTTCCTGCTGGTGAAGCCCAGATCCAGAGATCTCATTGGTTGGCACTCCAGGCTGCTGCTGTCCTCAGCCAGTCGGGCATTCAGGAGAGTTGGGAGGGCTTGACAATGATTGGAATAGGCTCCTTGGGGACGGACTTTGGCGTGTCTTTGAGACTGTCTGATTGTTTGAAGAACTGGCCAAATCAGGCTCTTCTCGTACTTCTCCCTGTTGAATACAGGAAGTTACTTCCAGACTCTTCTCGTACTTCTCCCTGTTGAATACAGGAAGTTACTTCCAGACTCACCATGGGCCACCGCATAGTCCGATGGAACATTTACTGTGCCCCCTATTCCCAACGAAGCACACTTATTTTAACCAGGGCACTGTATGGGGAATAGGGTGCATCCTACATCCTGAAAGCAACAATCACACCAGACCTTTACCCATTGTACATGACCGTTGTCTGGTTAGACTCCATAGGATTCAACAGCCATGTACCAGGACAATACAGACCTATGATAACACCAGATACACCACCCCCCCCTCACCCCCCCCCCCACCACCGTGCATAACTCAGACTTTGTGCAGAACTCTTGAGATTTGCATACAGATGCTATTAGCATGTTTCGACGTGAAGGTTGGACCCTTATACAAAACTATTCATAGACTCAGTAGGAACGAGACAGTGATAGCATATCGACTAGTGCGGCCCTCTGGAAGGTAAACAACAGGTATAATCTCATTATAATCTCATAGAAGATTATATTATTATATTAACCTTATTTGTCCTGATGATTAGATTGTATGAATAACGACCTGGGATGATTGCACCTGGCACAGCAATCTCTCTAACGCATTTACCAGGGATTATAATTTAATTATAAAACCAGGAATCCATCCTAGTCGTATTGTGATATTTTTACGATGAACTATAGCAGATTTGATTTATTTTTGTTTTATTGACAAGGTGCTTAGAAGGATGTTTTACCCAATAGGAAGGGCTTATTCAAGGAGACTTCTGGCTGCTCTGACAAAAAGTCTACGACAGGAACCTCGGGAAAGGTTGGACTGAAAGAAACTGAGTGTTGACCGTAAGCGGTAGAATTAGTGCAGTGATCACCAACCTTTTCTGAGTCAAGATAACTTTCGCAGTCAAAAAGCAAGCTGATATCTACTGCTCAGATTTAAAATGATTTTCTTTACATTAACCTCAAAGAAAACGTTTTTAAAAGTTATTCAGTCTTACGTAGACTAGTAGCCTATTAAACTTGTCTGTAGCCAGGGTCATGGACATTCTGGAGCCACTATGATTTGAGCTAATTATTATAATTTTTTTTTACCTTTATTTAACTAGGCAAGTCAGTTAAGAACAAATTCTTATTTTCAATGACGGCCTGGGAACAGTGGGTTAAATGCCTGTTCAGGGGCAGAACGACAGATTTGTACCTTGTCAGCTCAGGGGTTTGAACTCGCAACCTTCCGGTTACTAGTCCAACGCTCTAACCACTAGGCTACCCTGCCTCCCCATTTGATTGGATGTTCTGTAGCCACGGTGATTTGAGCTATTTGATTGGACATTCTGGAGCCACGATGATTTGAGCTATCCGATTGGACGCTCTGTAGCCACAGTGATTTGAGCTATCCGATTGGACGCTCTGTAGCAACGGTGATTTGAGCTATCCGATTGGACGCTCTGTAGCTACGGTGATTTGAGCTATCCGATTGGGCAGCGCAGTAGGTGCACTCGATTTTAGTCACAGAGTTGCCGGTCCGCTGGGTACGTGGAGTTTGTCTCATGGGAACACTTTGCTACCCGGGGATTTTGCGTCAAGTGCACCTACCGGCAACAGCTCAATGCAATTAAAAAAAAGGAGTGCAAGCATTTATCGTTCGTTGGCTTTTCAACAGAAATATTTGGTGATCGACTAGGAATGCCTTGAAGATCGATCAGTCGATCGACCAGTTGGCGACCACTGGACTAGTGTGTATGCCGTGTGTAAGGTCCACGATGACACATTAATTTCAGGCCAACATTATCTCACCACTACATCTCTCATGTGACAATAACGCATAAACCACATAACAACAAATCCTTTTCAAACAGTCCCACTGTCTGTCACATAGACATAGAGAATGCTCTCTCTCATTATTAAACCTTACGTTTTTAGGTTTATTCAAACAACTGTTTGAGATGGAACTCTGTTAGATTCATGGTTTGATCGGGAGAAAGACGATGAGAGAGAGCATAGCCTGTAGCACAAAGTCATATTCAAATTCTATCAAATAGAGAGAGAAGTGAATATATAATTTAAAAAATTAACAGCTTAGGTACAAGATAGTTAAGGAGTGTCCGTTCGGCAAAATATATTTATATAAACTCAGCAAAAGAAATGTACGTCCTCTCACTGTCAACTTAGTTTATTTTCAGCAAATGTGTAAATATTTGTACGAACATAACAAGATTCAACAACTGAGACATAAACTGAACAAGTTCCACCGACATGTAACTAACATAAATGGAATAATGTGTCCCTGAACAAAGGGGATGGTCAAAATCAAAAGTAACAGTATCTGGTGTGGCCACCAGCTGCATTTAGTACTGCAGTACATCTCCTCATGGATGGCACCAGATTTGCCAGTTCTTGCTGTGAGATGTTACCCCACTCTTCCACCAAGGCAACTGCAAGTTCCCTGACATTTCTGGGGGGAATGGCCCTAGCCCTCACCCTCCAATCCAACAGGTCCTGTCTTGCAGGAAATCACGCACAGAACGAGCAGTATGGCTGGTGGCATTGTCATGCTGGAGGGTCATGTCAGGATGAGCCTGCAGGAAGGGTACCACATGAGGGAGGAGGTAATGCTCGGTGTAATGCTCATTCCTTTGATGATAAACACAAAACTGCGACTCGTCAGTGAAGAGCACTTTTTGCCAGTCCTGTCTGGTCCAGTGATGGTGGGTTTGTGCCCATAGGCGTTGTTGTTGTTGCCAGTGATGTCTGGTGAGGACCTGCCTTACATCAGGCCTACAAGCCCTCAGTCCAGCCTCTCTCAGCCTGTTTCTGACAGTCTGAGCACTGATGGAGGGATTGTGCATTCCTGGTGTAACTCGGGCAGTTGTTGTTGCCATCCTGTACCTGGTCCGCAGGTGTGATATCCGGATGTACCGATCCTGTGCAGGTGTTGTTACACGTGGTCTGCCACTGCGAGGACGATCAGCTGTCCATCCTGTCTTCCTGTAGCTCTGTCTTAGGCATCTCACAGTACAGACATTGCAATTAATTGTCCTGGCCACATCTGCAGTCCTCATGCACCCTTGCAGCATGTCTAAGGCACGTTCATGCAGATGAGCAGGGACCCTGGGCATCTTTCTTTTGGTGCGTTTCAGAGTCAGTAGAAAGGCCTCTTTAGTGTCCTAAGTTTTCACAACTGTGACCTTAATTGCCTACCGTCTGTAAGCTGTTAGTGTCTTAACGACCGTTCCACAGATGCATGTTCATGAATTGCTTATGGTTCATTGAACAAGCATGGGGAAATAGTGTTTAAAGCCTTTACAATGAAGATCTGTGAAGTTTTTTGTATTTTTACTAATTATCTTTGAAAGACACTCCCAAGTGGCACAGCAGTTCAAGGCACTGCATCTAAGTGCTGGTGTAAGGGGTGCAAAGCTGTTGGAAGTCAGATGCAGGAGAGCAGAATTGGGTAGTAACCGGAGCAGTTTAATTATCAAAACCAACAGCATCCAGAAATAAGAAAATATGGGTACAAAACCAATCGCGCACCAGTCAAAATATGCACAAGCACTTACAACAAACAATTTCACACACAGACATGGGGGGAACCGAGGGCTAAATACACCACAAGTAATGAGGGAAATATAAACCAGGTGTATGGGAAAACAAGACAAAACAAATGGAAAATGAAAGGTGGATCGCCGAACGAACAAGGAGAGGAACAGACTTCGGCGGAAGTCATGACAGCTAGTCCAATAACTGATCAATTTGTTTGATCTAGAATCGAGCTAATAAATCAACTTGCTGATAGGATCCGCGATAGGGATGATCCCAGACAGATCCATAAATCCGTAAGCATGGGCACCGTCATAGATATCATCCTGACCAACTTGCCTTTTAACTACACCTCTGCTGTTTTCAACCAGGATCTCAGCGACTGACTCATTGCCTGCGTCCGTTATGGGTCCGCGGTAAACGACCTCCACTCATCACTGTCAAACGCTAAAACGCTAAAACATTTCAGCGAGCAGGCCTTTCTAATCGACTTGGCCCGGGTATCCTGGAATGATATTGACCTCATCCGATCAGTAGTTTACATACACTCAATTAGTATTTGGTAGCATTGCCTTTAAATTGTTTAACTTCTTGAAACTCCCCAACCCGGATCCGGGTTTGTGACTAAAGCCTCAGGCTCATTAGCATAACGCAACGTTAACGATTTCTGAAAATCGCAAATAAAATTAAAATAATGCGTTTGCTCTCAAGCTTAGCCTTTTCTTAACAACACTGTCATCTCAGATTTTCAAAATATGCTTTTGAACCATAGAAATTGACTAATTTGTGTAAGAGTATGCAAAGCTAGCATAGCATTTTGTGTAGCATGTAGCACGCAACATTTTCATAAAAACCAGATAACCAAATAAATAAAATCATTTACCTTTGAAGAGCTTCTGATGTTTTCAATGAGGAGAGTCTCAGTCACATACCAAATGCGCAGTGTTTCCTGAAAGCGTCTGTGTGTAGGAGAAATCGTTCCGTTTTCTACATTGCGTCTGGCTACCGAAACGAACCGAAAATGCAGTCACCTACAACGTGAAACTTTTTCCGGATTAACTACATAATATCGACCGAAACATGGCAAACGTTGTTTGGAATCAATCCTCAAGGTGTTTTTTCACATATCTCTTCATTGACATGCAGTTCGTGGAAGCTTGCTTTCCTCTCTGTGTCCCATGGAAAAATACTGGCAGGTGACTTTTGCGCACCAATTTCGGCGCAGGACACCGGGCGGACACGTGGTAAATGTGGTCTGTTATGGTCAATCTTCCAATGATCTGCCCACAAATACGTCACAATGCTGCAGACACCTTGGGGAAACGACAGAAAGGGCAGGCTCGTTCCTCTTGCGTTCACAGCCATATAAGGAGATAATGAAAAACAGAGCCTCAAAAATCCTTGTCATTTCCTGGATGCCATCTCATCTTGGTTTTGCCTGAAGCTCACGTTTTAGGGCACCCACAGAGAAGATCTTTGTATTTCTGGACACGTCAGAGTGTTTTCTTTCGAACGGTAGCAATTATATGCATAGTCGAGCATCTTTTTGTGACAAAATATCTTGTTTAAAACGGGAACGTTTTTCATCCAAAAATGAAATTGCGCCCCCAGAGCATCAACAGGTTAACTTGGGTCAAACATTTCAGGTAACCTTCCACAAGCTTCCCACAATAAGTTGGGTGCATTTTGACCCATTCCTCCTGACAGAGCTGGTGTAACTGAGTCAGGTTTGTAGGCCTCCTTGCTCGCACATGCTTTTTCAGTTCTGCCCACAAATTTTCTATGGGATTGAGGTCAGGGCTTTGTGATGGCCACTCCAATACCTTGACATTGTTGTCCTTAAGCCATTTGCCACAACTTTGAAACTATGCTTGGGGTCATTGTCCATTTGGAAGACCCATTTGCAACCAAGCTTTAACTTCCTGACTGATGTCTTGAGATGTTGCTTCAAATTATGCACCAAATTTTTCTGCCTCATGATGCCATCTATTGTGTGAAGCGCACATTTACATTTACATTTAAGTCATTTAGCAGAGCACCAGTCCCTCTTGCAGCAAAAAGTATTTTCTCCAAAAAGTATGATCTTTTTTGTCCCCATGTGCATTTGCAAACCGTAGTCTGGCTTTTTTATGGCAGTTTTGGAGCAGTGGCTTCTTCCAAGCTGAGCAGCCTTTCAGGGTATGTTGATATAGGACTCGTTTTACTGTGGATATAGATACTTTTGTAACTGTTTCCTTCAGTATCTTCCTAGTATCTTCACAAGGTCCTTTGCTGTTGTTCTGGGAGTGATTTGCACTTTTTACACCAAAGTACGTTCATCTCTAGGAGACAGAATGCGTCTCCTTCCTGAGCGGTATGATGGCTGCGTGGTCCTATGATGTTTATACTTGTGGAGGTCTACAATTTTATTTTCTGAGGTCTTGGCTGATTTATTTTGATATTGCGATAATGTCAAGCGAAGAGGCACTGAGTTTGAAGGTAGGCCTTGAAATACATCCACAGGTACACCTCCAATTCTAAGTGACATAATCTGTCTGTAAACAATTGTTGGAAAAATGGAGGGAGGGAGGGAGGGAGGGAGGGAGGGAGGGAGGGAGGGAGGGAGGGAGGGAGGGAGGGAGGGAGGGAGGGAGGGAGGGAGGGAGGGAGGGAGGGAGGGAGGGAGGGAGGGAGGGAGGGGAAGTAGGACACAGCCACATTAGACCACGAAGAGAAACATAATGGAGAGAAAAATAATTTCCAAAGCTTATCGACCACGTAAAAAACATCTCAACAAAAGCTGCCCAAAAAACACAGAGATGATAGCAGGACAGGAGCACACACTGGTCAAAAGAAAAGAAAATATAATGCATCCACAGCTAAATGATATCAGCAGACAGAACGATGAAGTCCCCTGTCTGTCTGTCTGTCTGTCCCTTCTCTCCTCTGTCTGTCTCTGTCTGCATCTCCGCCCCTCTGTCTCTCGCTGTCTTTCTCTCCGCCCCTCTGTCTCTCTCTGTCTGTCCCTCCGCCCCTCTGTCTCTCTCTGTCTGTCCCTCCACCCCTCTGTCTCTCTCTGTCTGTCCCTCCGCCCCTCTGTCTCTCTCTGTCTGTCCCTCCACCCCTCTGTCTGTCTCTGTCTGTCCCTCCGTCCCTCTGTCTGTCTCTGTCTGTCCCTCCGTCCCTCTGTCTGTCTCTGTCTGTCCCTCCGCCCCTCTGTCTGTCTCTGTCTGTCCCTCCGTCCCTCTGTCTGTCTCTGTCTGTCCCTTTGTCTGTCTCTGTCTGTCCCTCCGTCCCTCTGTCTGTCTCTGTCTGTCCCTCCGTCCGTCCCTCTGTCTGTCTCTGTCTATCTCCCCGCCGCTCAGTCTGTCTCTTGGCCCCTCTGTCTGTCTCTCCGCCCCTCTGTCTGTCTCTATCTACCTCTGTCTGTCTCTCTGCACCTCTGTCTGTCTCTATGTCCCTCTGTCTGTCTCTCTGTCCCTCTGTCTGTCTCTCTGTCCCTCTGTCTGTCTCTCTGTCCCTCTGTCTGTCTCTCTGTCCCTCTGTCTGTCTCTCTGTCCATCTGTCTGTCTCTATGTATGACCCTCTGTCTGTCTCTCTATCCCTCTGTCTGTCTCTCTTTCCCTCTGTCTGTCTCTCTGTCCATCTGTCTGTCTCTATGTATGACCCTCTGTCTGTCTCTCTGTCCCTCTGTCTGTCTCTCTGTCCCTCTGTCTGTCTCTCTGTCCATCTGTCTGTCTCTCTGTCCCTCTGTCTGTCTCTCTGTCCATCTGTCTGTCTCTATGTATGACCCTCTGTCTGTCTCTCTATCCCTCTGTCTGTCTCTCTTTCCCTCTGTCTGTCTCTCTGTCCATCTGTCTGTCTCTATGTATGACCCTCTGTCTGTCTCTCTGTCCCTCTGTCTGTCTCTCTGTCCCTCTGTCTGTCTCTCTGTCCATCTGTCTGTCTCTCTGTCCCTCTGTCTGTCTCTCTGTCCCTCTGTCATCGGGTTAGACAGTCTCCCAGCCATCCAAACACAGAGAGACGCTTTAACTCACAATCAGGATTTCTCTCGGCGTCCTTTCTCTGACTGCCACTACTACAATAACTAAAATAATACATTATGTTCCATATAAATGTTACCGTGGCGACTGGCTGGCACAGATTAACATTATCGATATCCTGGACAATGAGACTCTCAGCCAGGAGAAAAGTTCAAGGGAAAGAGGGAGCCCAGTGTATCTCTAACATAACATGAATCCCTTCCCTCGGTCCTCCTAACCAACACCTTGGACAATGACATGGATCCAGTCGGTTCAACACCACATCTATACACCACGTCTGTTGTTGTGGCACAACAGTTGAACAGACTGTTGGACAGTCGACCTACAGAACAGAACAGGGGAGATCACTATGAGAAGACAGTCTTCAGAACAGTGTGTTCTTTACTACGATCGAGAAAGTATTTTTCTCCAGGCTAGTAGTGGCAGTAAAGTAATACCATGCTTCATAAATGGCACCCTACTGCCTACAGAGTGCAATCCTTTTGACCAGAACACTATGGACCCTGGTGAAAAGAAGGGCAATACATAGACATTAGGATCCCATTTGGGATGGAGCCGATATCTCAAAAGGACAAGCTTGTGTAACAGAGAACAGTTTATCAGCCAGTACGAGGCTGTCTCTAGTCTCTACACCAGGCTATCTCTAGTCCCTACACCAGGCTGTCTCTAGTCCCTACACCATGCTGTCTCTAGTCCCTACACCATGCTGTCTCTAGTCCCTACACCAGGCTGTCTCTAGTCCCTACACCAGGCTGTCTCTAGTCCCTACACCATGCTGTCTCTAGTCCCTACACCATGCTGTCTCTAGTCCCTACACCAGGCTGTCTCTAGTCTCTACACCATGCTGTCTCTAGTCACTACACCAGGCTGTCTCTAGTCCCTACACCAGGCTGTCTCTAGTCCCTACACCATGCTGTCTCTAGTCCCAACACCATGCTGTCTCTAGTCCCTACACCAGGCTGTCTCTAGTCTCTACACCAGGCTGTCTCTAGTCCCTACACCAGGCTGTCTCTAGTCCCTACACCATGCTGTCTCTAGTCCCTACACCAGGCTGTCTCTAGTCCCTACACCAGGCTGTCTCTAGTCCCTACACCATGCTGTCTCTAGTCCCTACACCATGCTGTCTCTAGTCCCTACACCATGCTGTCTCTAGTCCCTACACCATGCTGTCTCTAGTCTCTACACCATGCTGTCTCTAGTCCCTACACCATGCTGTCTCTAGTCCCTACACCATGCTGTCTCTAGTCCCTACACCATGCTGTCTCTAGTCTCTACACCATGCATCTCTAGTCCCTACACCATGCTGTCTCTAGTCCCTACACCATGCTGTCTCTAGTCCCTACACCATGCTGTCTCTAGTCCCTACACCATGCTGTCTCTAGTCCCTACACCATGCTGTCTCTAGTCCCTACACCATGCTGTCTCTAGTCCCTACACCATGCTGTCTCTAGTCCCTACACCATGCTGTCTCTAGTCCCTACAACATGCTGTCTCTAGTCTCTACACCATGCTGTCTCTAGTCTCTACACCATGCTGTCTCTAGTCCCTACACCATGCTGTCTCTAGTCCCTACACCATGCTGTCTCTAGTCCGTACACCAGGCTGTCTCTAGTCTCTACACCATGCTGTCTCTAGTCCCTACACCATGCTGTCTCTAGTCCCTACACCATGCTGTCTCCAGTCCCTACACCATGCTGTCTCTAGTCACTACACCATGCTGTCTCTAGTCCCTACACCAGGCTGTATCTAGTCTCTACACCATGCTGTCTCTAGTCTCTACACCATGCTGTCTCTAGTCCCTACACCATGCTGTCTCTAGTCCCTACACCATGCTGTCTCCAGTCCCTACACCATGCTGTCTCTAGTCCCTACACCATGCTGTCTCTAGCCCTACACCAGGCTGTCTCTAGTCTCTACACCATGCTGTCTCTAGTCTCTACACCATGCTGTCTCTAGTCCCTACACCAGGCTGTCTCTAGTCCCTACACCATGCTGTCTCCAGTCCCTACACCATGCTGTCTCTAGTCCCTACACCATGCTGTCTCTAGTCCCTACACCATGCTGTCTCTAGTCCCTACACCATGCTGTCTCTAGTCTCTACACCATGCTGTCTCTAGTCCCTACACCATGCTGTCTCTAGTCCCTACACCATGCTGTCTCTAGTCCCTACACCATGCTGTCTCTAGTCCCTACACCATGCTGTCTCTAGTCCCTACACCATGCTGTCTCTAGTCTCTACACCATGCTGTCTCTAGTCCCTACACCATGCTGTCTCTAGTCCCTACGCCATGCTGTCTCTAGTCCCTACACCATGCTGTCTCTAGTCCCTACAACATGCTGTCTCTAGTCTCTACACCAGGCTGTCTCTAGTCCCTACACCATGCTGTCTCTAGTCCCTACACCATGCTGTCTCTAGTCCCTGCACCAGGCTGTCTCTAGTCCCTACACCATGCTGTCTCTAGTCCCTACACCATGCTGTCTCTAGTCCCTACACCATGCTGTCTCCAGTCCCTACACCATGCTGTCTCTAGTCCCTACACCATGCTGTCTCTAGTCCCTACACCATGCTGTCTCTAGTCCCTACACCATGCTGTCTCTAGTCCCTACACCAGGCTGTCTCTAGTCCCTACACCAGGCTGTCTCTAGTCCCTACACCAGGCTGTCTCTAGTCTCTACACCATGCTGTCTCTAGTCCCTGCACCATGCTGTCTCTAGTCCCGACACCATGCTGTCTCTAGTCCCGACACCATGCTGTCTCTAGTCCCGACACCATGCTGTCTCTAGTCCCTACACCATGCTGTCTCTAGTCCTGACACCATGCTGTCTGTAGTCCCTACACCAGTCTGTCTCTAGTCCCTACACCATGCGGTCTCTAGTCCCTACACCAGTCTGTCTCTAGTCCCTACACCATGCTGTCTCTAGTCCCGACGCCATGCTGTCTCTA
>NC_088221.1:52000311-52042811 GCF_036934945.1 Oncorhynchus masou masou | reverse complement strand
CAGACTACTCAGACCTAGACTCAGAACCAGACTACTCAGAACCAGACTACTCAGAACCAGACTACTCAGATCCAGACTACTCAGATCCAGACTACTCAGATCCAGACTACTCAGAACCAGACTACTCAGATCCAGACTACTCAGAACCAGACTACTCAGACCTAGACTACTCAGAGCCAGACTACTCAGACCTAGACTACTCAGAACCAGACTACTCAGAACCAGACTACTCAGATCTAGACTACTCAGATCCAGACTACTCAGATCCAGACTACTCAGATCCAGACTACTCAGATCCAGACTACTCAGATCTAGACTACTCAGATCTAGACTCAGATCCAGACTACTCAGAGCCAGACTACTCAGATCCAGACTACTCAGAGCCAGACTACTCAGACCTAGACTCAGAACCAGACTACTCAGAACCAGACTACTCAGAACCAGACTACTCAGATCTAGACTACTCAGATCCAGACTCAGATCCAGACTACTCAGAACCAGACTACTCAGAACCAGACTACTCAGAACCAGACTACTCAGATCCAGACTACTCAGATCCAGACTACTCAGATCTAGACTACTCAGATCTAGACTCAGATCCAGACTACTCAGATCCAGACTACTCAGAACCAGAATACTCAGAACCAGACTACTCAGATCCAGACTACTCAGATCTAGACTACTCAGAACCAGACTACTCAGAACCAGAATACTCAGATCCAGACTACTCAGAGCCAGACTACTCAGAACCAGACTACTCAGAGCCAGACTACTCAGAACTAGACTACTCAGATCTAGACTCAGAACCAGACTACTCAGAGCCAGACTACTCAGAACCAGACTACTCAGATCCAGACTACTCAGATCTAGACTCAGAACCAGACTACTCAGATCCAGACTACTCAGAACCAGACTACTCAGAACCAGACTACTCAGAGCCAGACTACTCAGAACCAGACTACTCAGAGCCAGACTACTCAGAACCAGACTACTCAGATCCAGACTACTCAGATCTAGACTCAGAACCAGACTACTCAGATCCAGACTACTCAGATCTAGACTCAGAGCCAGACTACTCAGAACTAGACTGCAATGCTAAAGCAGCATGTGATCCATTCGTCTCGGTCTTCTGGCCGTCGTAGATTACACTGTGTTCTCCAAGTCGGCCGGAGGAGACTGATGAGGCTGCTCGGATTCGGTGGACTGATATAGTATAAGTACCGTTTTAAGATTAGAATTAGAATTGATACATACAATCAAATGATCCACACTGTTCTTCATTCCCAACTGGTGATTACATAATTATGCATCGTTCACTTCCCCTCTATCATCAACTCACCCATTCTCTCCCCCTCTCTCATCAACTCACCCATTCTCTCCCCCTCTCTCATCAACTCACACATTCTCCCCCATCTCATCAACTCACCCATTTTCCCTCATCTCCTCCCGCATCTCATCAACTCACCCATTCTCCCCCATCTCATCAACTCACCCATTCTCCCTCATCTCCTCCCCTCTCTCATCAACTCATCCATTCTCTCCCCCTCTCTCATCAACTCACCCATTCTCCCCCATCTCATCAACTCACCCATTCTCCCCCATCTCCTCCCCTCTCTCATCAACTCACCCATTCTCCCCCATCTCCTCCCCTCTCTCATCAACTCACCCATTCTCCCCCATCTCCTCCCCTCTCTCATCAACTCACCCATTCTCCCCCATCTCCTCCCCTCTCTCATCAACTCACCCATTCTCCCCCATCTCCTCCCCTCTCTCATCAACTCACCCATTCTCCCCCATCTCCTCCCCTCTCTCATCAACTCACCCATTCTCCCCCATCTCCTCCCCTCTCTCATCAACTCACCCATTCTCCCCCATCTCCTCCCCTCTTTCATCAACTCACCCATTCTCCCCCATCTCTCCCCCCATCTCTCCCTACTGTTGGGTGGAGGAGGGGAACAGGCCCTACTGTAGGGAGAAGGAGAGGAGCAGGCCCTACTTTAGAGAGAAGGAGGGGAGCAGGCCCTACTGTAGAGAGAAGGAGGGGAACAGGCCCTACTGTAGAGAGAAGGAGAGGAGCAGGCCCTACTGTAGAGAGAAGGAGAGGAGCAGGCCCTACTGTAGGGTGGAGGAGAGGAGCAGGCCCTACTGTAGAGAGAAGGAGGGGAACAGGCCCTACTGTAGGGAGAAGGAGGGGAGCAGGCCCTACTGTAGGGAGAAGGAGGGGAGCAGGCCCGACTGTAGGGAGAAGGAGGGGAGCAGGCCCTACTGTAGAGAGAAGGAGGGGAGCAGGCCCTACTGTAGAGAGAAGGAGGGGAGCAGGCCCTACTGTAGAGAGAAGGAGGGGAACAGGCCCTACTGTAGGGAGAAGGAGGGGAGCAGGCCCTACTGTAGGGAGAAGGAGAGGAGCAGGCCCTACTGTAGGGAGAAGGAGGGGAGCAGGCCCTACTGTAGAGAGAAGGAGGGGAGCAGGCCCTACTGTAGAGAGAAGGAGGGGAACAGGCCCTACTGTAGAGAGAAGGAGGGGAACAGGCCCTACTGTAGGGAGAAGGAGGGGAGCAGGCCCTACTGTAGGGAGAAGGAGAGGAGCAGGCCCGACTGTAGGGAGAAGGAGAGGAGCAGGCCCTACTGTAGGGAGAAGGAGAGGAGCAGGCCCTACTGTAGGGAGGAGGAGAGGAGCAGGCCCTACTGTAGGGAGAAGGAGAGGAGCAGGCCCTACTGTAGGGAGGAGGAGGGGAGCAGGCCCTACTGTAGGGAGAAGAAGAGGAACAGGCCCTACTGTAGGGTGGAGGAGAGGAGCAGGCCCTACTGTAGGGAGAAGGAGAGGAACAGGCCCTACTGTAGGGAGAAGGAGAGGAACAGGCCCTACTGTAGGGAGAAGGAGGGGAGCAGGCACTACTGTAGGGTGGAGGAGGGGAACAGGCCCTACTGTAGGGAGAAGGAGAGGAGCAGGCCCTACTGTAGGGTGGAGGAGGAGAACAGGCCCTACTGTAGGGAGAAGGAGAGGAGCAGGCCCTACTGTAGGGTGGAGGAGAGGAGCAGGCCCTACTGTAGGGAGAAGGAGGGGAGCAGGCACTACTGTAGGGTGGAGGAGGGGAACAGGCCCTACTGTAGGGAGAAGGAGAGGAGCAGGCCCTACTGTAGGGAGAAGGAGAGGAGCAGGCCCTACTGTAGGGTGGAGGAGGAGGACAGGCCCGACTGTAGGGTGGAGGAGGGGAGCAGGCCCTACTGTCTGAAGTCCTGAATCTGGTTAGAACTAGATTTGTTCAACAGCAGTGTGTTATATAGACTCATGTCGGAAACGTCAAGGACGGAAGGTGGCATGACTTGACCTGGAACAGCGACAGTAACTGACCAGGAGATCTGGAACAGAGACAGTAACTGACCAGTAGACCTGGAACAGAGACAGTAACTGACCAGGAGACCTGGAACAGAGACAGTAACTGACCAGGAGACCTGGAACAGAGACAGTAACTGACCAGGAGATCTGGAACAGAGACAGTAACTGACCAGTAGACCTGGAACAGAGACATTATCTGACCAGGAGACCTGGAACAGAGACAGTAACTGACCAGGAGACCTGGAACAGAGACAGTAACTGACCAGGAGACCTGGAACAGAGACAGTATCTGACCAGGATACCTGGAACATGCTGTGCCAGCTAGCTGTAGCTACTAGATAGATGTTCAGATCTTTTGATTGGATGGACACAGTGTTGTAATGATAATTTGGTTATAAATCAGTTAACAGTTGTTACTTCTATTGTCAAAGATGTTGTGAATTTGTTGTTACTGTTGTTACCAATTTGAATATATATGTATTTTCTATACAAATGTATTGTTTTTCTTAGATTTAGATTTCAGGGAGCCTGTGTGTAATCTCAAATCAATATCCTGTAGACTAGGCTATATGTGCGGAGAAGCAGGGCTCCAGGGCGGAGATGCAGGGCTCCAGGGCGGAGATGCAGGGCTCCAGGGCGGAGATGCAGGGCTCCAGGGCGGAGATGCAGGGCTCCAGGGCTCCAGGGCGGAGATGCAGGGCTCCAGGGCGGAGATGCAGGGCTCCAGGGCGGAGATGCAGGGCTCCAGGGCGGAGATGCAGGGCTCCAGGGCGGAGATGCAGGGCTCCAGGGCGGAGATGCAGGGCTCCAACTCCGACATTGACTGGAGAATAAATATTGACGACAAATACATTTTACACACTTACGCTTGAAAATTGTCAGTCTCCTAAAACTTATGTCAAATGTTTCTCATGTAGCTCAAGTCAAGTAAGTGTCAACTCTCCTATATCACCTTACTGCAGTGGGCTGTCAACTCTCCTATATCACCTTACTGCAGTGGGCTGTCAACTCCTATATCACCTTACTGCAGTGGGCTGTCAACTCCTATATCACCTTACTGCAGTGGGCTGTCAACTCCTATATCACCTTACTGCAGTGGGCTGTCAACTCCTATATCAGCTTACTGCAGTGGGCTGTCAACTCCTATATCACCTTACTGCAGTGGGCTGTCAACTCCTATATCAGCTTACTGCAGTGGGCTGTCAACTCTCCTATATCAGCTTACGACATTGTGCTGTCAACTCTCCTAGATCACCTTACTGCAGTGGGCTGTCAACTCTCCTATATCATCTTACTGCATTGGGCTGTCAACTCTCCTATATCATCTTACTGCATTGTGCTGTCAACTCTCCTACATCACCTTACTGCATTGGTCTGTCAACTCTACTATATCATCTTACTGCAGCGGGCTGTCAACTCTCCTATATCACCTTACTGCAGTGGGCTGTCAACTCTCCTATATGACCTTACTGCAGTGGGCTGTCAACTCTCCTATATCACCTTACTGCAGTGGGCTGTCAACTCTCCTATATCACCTTACTGCAGTGGGCTGTCAACTCTCCTATATCAGTTTACTGCAGAGGGCTGTCAACTGCTATATGACCTTACTGCAGTGGGCTGTCAACTCTCCTCTATCACCTTACTGCAGTGGGCTGTCAACTCCTATATCAGCTTACTGCAGTGGGCTGTCAACTCTCCTAGATCACCTTACTGCATTGGGCTGTCAACTGCTATATCATCTTACTGCATTGGGCTGTCAACTCTCCTATATCAGTTTACTGCAGAGGGCTGTCAACTGCTATATGACCTTACTGCAGTGGGCTGTCAACTCTCCTCTATCACCTTACTGCAGTGGGCTGTCAACTCCTATATCAGCTTACTGCAGTGGGCTGTCAACTCTCCTATATCACCTTACTGCAGTGGGCTGTCAACTGCAATATCACCTTACTGCAGTGGGCTGTCAACTCTCCTATATCAGTTTACTGCAGAGGGCTGTCAACTCTCCTCTATCACCTTACTGCAGTGGGCTGTCAACTCCTATATCAGCTTACTGCAGTGGGCTGTCAACTCTCCTAGATCACCTTACTGCATTGGGCTGTCAACTGCTATATCATCTTACTGCATTGGGCTGTCAACTCTCCAAGATCACCTTACTGCAGTGGGCTGTCAACTCTCCTATATCATCTTACTGCAGTGGGCTGTCAACTCCTATATCACCTTACTGCAGTGGGCTGTCAACTCTCCTATATCACCTCACTGCAGCGGGCTGTCAACTCTCCTATATCACCTTACTGCAGTGGGCTGTCAACTGCTGTATCACCTTACTGCAGTGGGCTGTCAACTCTCCAATATCCTCTTACTGTAATGGGCTGTCAACTCCTATATCAGCTTACTGCAGTTGGCTGTCAACTCCTATAGCACCTTACTGCAGTGGGCTGCCAACTCCTATATCACCTTACTGCAGTGGGCTGTCAACTGCTATATCGCCTTACTGCAGTGGGCTGTCAACTCTCCAATATCAGTTTACTGCAGAGGGCTGTCAACTGCTATATGACCTTACTGCAGTGGGCTGTCAACTCTCCTATATCACCTTACTGCAGTGGGCTGTCAACTCCTATATCAGCTTACTGCAGTGGGCTGTCAACTCTCCTAGATCACCTTACTGCATTGGGCTGTCAACTGCTATATCATCTTACTGCAGTGGGCTGTCAACTCTCCTAGATCACCTTACTGCATTGGGCTGTCAACTGCTATATCATCTTACTGCATTGGGCTGTCAACTCCCCTAGATCACCTTACTGCATTGGGCTGTCAACTCTCCTATATCACCTTACTGCAGTGGGCTGTCAACTCTCCAATATCCTCTTACTGTATTGGGCTGTCAACTCCTATATCAGCTTACTGCAGTGGGCTGTCAGCTCCTATATCACCTTACTGCAGTGGGCTGTCAACTCCTATATCATCTTTCTGCAGTGGGCTGTCAACTATCCAATATCCTCTTACTGTAGTGGGCTGTCAACTCTCCAATATCCTCTTACTGTAGTGGTCTTTCAACTATCCTATATCATCTTATTGCAGTGGGCAGTCAACTCTCCTAGATCACTTTACTGCAGTGGGCTGTCAACTGCTATATCACCTTACTGCATTGGGCTGTCAACTCTCCTATATCATCTTACTGCAGTGGGCTGTCAACTCTCCTATATCATCTTACTGCTGTGGGCTGTCAACTCTCCTAGATCACTTTACTGCAGTGGGCTGTCAGCTGCTATATCATCTTACTGCATTGGGCTGTCAACTCTCCTATATCATCTTACTGCAGTGGGCAGTCAACTCTCCTATATCATCTTACTGCTGTGGGCTGTCAACTCTCCTAAATCATCTTACTGCAGTGGGCTGTCAGCTGCTATATCATCTTACTGCAGTGTGCTGTCAACTCTCCTATATCATCTTACTGCATTGGGCTGTCAACTCTCCTATATCACCTTACTGCAGTGGGCTGTCAACTGATATATCATCTTAATGCATTGTGCTGTCAACTCTCCAAGAACACCTTACTGCAGTGGGCTGTCAACTCTCCTATATCATCTCACTGCAGAGGGCTGTCAACTCTCCTATTTCACCTTACTACAGTGGGCTGTCAGCTGCTATATCATCTTACTGCAGTGTGCTGTCAACTCTCCTATATCACCTTATTGCAGTGGGCTGTCAACTCTCCTATATCACCTTACTGCAGTGGGCTGTCAACTCTCCTAGATCACCTTACTGCAGTGGGCTGTCAACTCTCCTATTTCACCTTACTGCAGTGGGCTGTCAGCTGCTATATCATCTTATTGCAGTGTGCTGTCAACTCTCCTATATCACCTTATTGCAGTGGGCTGTCAACTCTCCTATATCATCTTACTGCATTGGGCTGTCAACTCTCCTATATCATCTTACTGCATTGGGCTGTCAACTCTCCTATATCACCTTACTGCAGTGGGCTGTCAACTCTCCGAGATCTCCTTACTGCATTGGGCTGTCAACTCTCCGAGATCACCTTACTGCATTGGGCTGTCAACTCTCCTAGATCCCCTTACTGCAGTGGGCTGTCAACTCTCCTATATCATCTTACTTAATTTATTTATAAAGCCCTTCGTACATCAGCTGATATCTCAAAGTGCCATACAGAAACCCAGCCTAAAACCCCAAACAGCAAGCAATGCAGATGTAGCACAGTGGCTAGGACAAACTCCCTAAAAAGGCCAGAACCTAGGAAGAAACCTAGAGAGGAACCAGGCTATGAGGGGTGGCCAGTCCTCTTCTGGCTGTGCCGGGTGGAGATTTTAAACCTAGAGAGGAACCAGGCTCTGAGGGGTGGCCAGTCCTCTTCTGGCTGTGTCGGGTGGAGATTATAAACCTACAGAGGAACCAGGCTATGAGGGGTGGCCAGTCCTCTTCTGGCTGTGGCGGGTAGAGATTATAACAGAACATGGCCAAGATGTTCAAATGTTCATTGATGACCAGCAGCGTCAAATAATAATAATCACAGTGGTTGTCGAGGGTGCAACAGATCAGTACGTCAGGAGTAAATGTCAGTTGGCCGATCATTCAGAGTCCAAAACAGCAGGTCCAGTGGACAGACCCCTCACGCACATGGTTCTGGACTTAAATCAAAGTAGACAGACACCTCACACACATGGTTCTGGACTTAAATCAAAGTAGACAGACACCTCACGCACATGGTTCTGGACTTAAATCAAAGTAGACAGACACCTCACACACATGGTTCTGGACTTAAATCAAAGTAGACAGACACCTCACGCACATGGTTCTAGACTTAAATCAAAGTAGACAGACACCTCACGCACATGGTTCTGGACTTAAATCAAAGTAGACAGACACCTCACGCACATGGTTCTGGACTTAAATCAAAGTAGACAGACACCTCACGCACATGGTTCTGGACTTAAATCAAAGTAGACAGACACCTCACGCACATGGTTCTGGACTTAAATCAAAGTAGACAGACACCTCACGCACATGGTTCTGGACTTAAATCAAAAGTAGACACCTGTACCATGTCAGACGTAGAGTTGAAATATATTACATTTGCATCCCAATATTACACTTTATATACATCACAGAAGACTGAAATATAACAACAACAAAAAATTTGACAATTTTTTTTTTCCAATTATAATAAATATGAAATTCTTAAAACTATTGGTCATTTGACTGGAGGAAAGGGGACATTTCTCCCTAACTCTCTTTCCAACTAGTCTCGCCTTTTGGCTGATATCGCCTGTTAGCCTAATTTAATGGGCCACATGTGAACCTCTGGTAATTTAACCTATTTCTTAGGATATTCTTACCCATTTTGATCTTGGGGGTAAAGAGATCAGTCAGACCTCTAGAAAAAGGGGGGTCCGGGGTGAGGAGATCAGTCAGACCTCTAGAAAAAGGGGTGATACTGGAGACTATTATGTTTTATTATAGCGATTACAAAACATTTATCCATTTAAAACACTGCCCTCCTGAACCGCTCACACAACACACAGCCTACGAGGTCCGGAACCTGCTGGTTTTCTCTTCTGCCACACACACACACACACACACTCTCTCCCATATCACCGTACAAGGGCCTCCCAATAACAGCATCTGCATTCACGCAACACACCATCACCAATGAGGTCAATGATGCGATGACTGCCTGCGTTAGCAAACATGACTCCTCTCTCAGGAGGTGATGTCCTGCAGTGCATATTAACACACACAGAGGTGAAACAGTATGTCTTGCATATTGATGCCTGCTGAGAGAACAAGAAGAACAAATGATAAGGCTTTTGTCCCATTATATATACAGTGCCTTGCGAAAGTATTCGGCCCCCTTGAACTTTGCCACCTTTTGCCACATTTCAGGCTTCAAACATAAAGATATGAAACTGTTTTTTCTTTGTGAAGAATCAACAACAAGTGGGACACAATCATGAAGTGGAACAACATTTATTGGATATTTCAAACTTTTTTAACAAATCAAAAACTGAAAAATTGGGCGTGCAAAATTATTCAGCCCCCTTAAGTTAATACTTTGTAGCGCCACCTTTTGCTGCGATTACAGCTGTAAGTCGCTTGGGGTATGTCTCTATCAGTTTTGCACATCGAGAGACCGAAATTCTTTCCCATTCCTCCTTGCAAAACAGCTCGAGCTCAGTGAGGTTGGATGGAGAGCATTTGTGAACAGCAGTTTTCAGCAAGGCACTGTATTTATATATATCACGGATTTCAAATCAGACATTTTTCAAACAAATCTGTGGTAAAAAAATGTAATTTATAACAAAAACACTCGTTGTGACTTAACCCCATATATCCCTTAATAACACAATCAATCTCTAAATACACATAAATACAGAAGGCATTTTAGCCTCTAAATAGTGTAACGGTTTATAAACGCAGATGCTTTTGCTGCACAGTCGTTAGCGCGTTGGACTTCGAGCCAAAAGGTCGAGGGTTTCGAGTCCTGCTCCCTGCCTGTTTCATTACATTACATATAAATAAGGTATTTTAACCTCCAAATATCTATACATAAACAACGTATTTTAAAATGTAAATATCTATAAATAAAGAAGGTATTTTAGCCGGTAAATATATATTTAGCCAGTAAGTATCTATAAATAAAGTAGCTTACCCACTGCGGTGCCAAAAGTAAGCATTGTAAGCTAGCTAAGTGTGGCAGTCTCTCTGTGGTTATCAGTGGACAGATGTGATTGGCTCTGACAGTGTTGGCTGATGAACTCATAAAGTCTCCTTAGGGGCCGAGGAGAATGTTTCAGTCACACAGACACCATAATCACACAGAGAGAGGCCCTGGCCCACAGACACCATGATCACACAGAGAGAGGCCCTGTCCTACGGACATGTTCACACAGAGGCACACTTCTGTTATCATGAAGTGCTTTGAGAGGCTAGTTAAGGATCATATCACCTCCACCTTACCTGACACCCGAGACCCACTTCAATTTGCTCACCGCCCCAATAGATCCACAGACGACGCAATCTCAACCACACTGCACACTGCCCTAACCCATCTGGATAAGTGGAATACCTATGTATGTTATTCATTGACAATAGCTCAGCATTCAACACCATAGTACTCTCCAAGTACTTCATCATTAAGCTGGAGGCACTGATTCTGAACCCTGTCCTGTACAACTGGGTCCTGGACTTCCTGGTAGGCTGCCCCCAGGTGGTGAAGGTAGGAAACATCCCCTCCACTTTGCTGACCCTCAACACTGAGGCCCCACAAGGGTGTGTGATCAGCCCCCTCCTGTACTCTCTGTTCACCCACGACTGCGTGGCCATGCACGCCTCCAACTCAATCATCACGTTTGCAGACGACACTAGAGTGGTAGGCTTGATTACCAACAACAACGAGACAGCCTACAGGGAGGAGGTGAGGGCCCTCGGAGTGGGGTGTCAGGAAAATAACCTCACACTCAACGTCAACAAAACAAAGGAGATGATTGTGGACTTCAGGAAACAGCAGAGGGAGCATCCCCCTATCCACATCGACGGGACAGTAGTGGAGAAGGTGGAAAGTTTTAAGTTCCTCGGCGTACACATCACTGACGACCTGAACTGGTCCACCCACACAGACAGTGTGGTGAAGAAGGCGCAACAGGAGGCTGAAGAAATTTGCCTTGGCACCTAAAACCCTCACAAACTTTTACAGATGCACAAGTGAGAGCATCCTGTCGGGCTGTATTACTGCGTGGTACGGCAACTGCACTGCCCACAATCGCAAGACTACATGCTTTCCAGGACATCTACAGTACCTGTTGTTACAGGATGGCCAAAAAGATAATCAAGGACAGCAGCCACCCGAGCCACTGCATGTTCACCCCACTATCATCCAGAAGGCGAGGTCAGTACTGGTGCATCAAAGCGGGGAGCGAGAGACTGAAAAACAGCTTCTATCTCAAGGCCATCAGACTGTTAAAACTTCATGTGGATGTTGATCCCCACTTGGGAACTTTCCCTAACACCCTCAGCTGGAATGTGGCGTATGGAACGCAAAAAATATTCTTAAAAATATTTAACCTCCACACATTAACAAGTCCAATAGCTTAAATGAAAGATAAACACCTTGTTTATCTACCAAGCAAGTCAGATTTCTAAAATGTTTTACGGCGAAAACATAGCACATATTTATGTCAAACCACCACCAAAGACACAGCTAATTTGCATAGCCAAGTTGAACAAAATATGCAATCAACAAACGCAGGATTAAAAGAAAAATAAATCACTAACCTTTTGAAATCTTCATCAGATGACAGTAATATAACATGTTACACAGTACATTTATGTTTTTTTCAATAATATGCTATATATATACATAAATCTCTGTTTACAATTACGCATTGTTCAAAAAATGCTACTATGTCCGGAGAAATGACGATAGCTCCGGCAGATAACGTCAGATAACAAGCAATACACATCATAAACTTTAACTAAATATGCATGTTCTACATATATATAGAAAGATACACTTCTTCTAAATGCAATCGCTGTGTTACATTTATTTTTAACGTTACAGAATTCCTTCACTAGGCTATAATATGAGTCGGCGCTCAGAAATTAGCATGATGGCTCCTCTATCTTGGAGTCCACAGAAACCCAAATTTAACACATAAATATTCCCTTACCTTTGCTGTTCTTCCATCAGAAGACCTGGAAGGAATTATACTCACCAAAAACATTGTTTAGTTGTGAAGTCTGTGTCAAACACTGCATATTTCGGTTGAAATGCAGCAAAAGTCAAGCGGATGCGCACCAAAACGTTGAATTTACATATTATATGTCGACTAAACTTGTCAAACTATGTTCATAACCAAGCTTTAGCATGTTATAAAGGTGCACAACAACCCTCAGGACGAACAGAAACACACGCGTCGTTTAATTAGAAAAGAGTGAGCATCGGCGGAGAGCGCGCATGAATGTGACCTTTTTTTTCGCGTGACTGAAAGGTTTCAGGCCGCCAAAACTCTCGTGAGCGTGCAATTCTCACAATGAGAAGCCCCATTGAAAGCAGACATCGCGCTGAAGACATAGAAACTGTTCCCAGGTCTGTAGGCGCTTGGGAAGGGTGGGGGCGATGACGTCAAAGTTGGGCCAACTTTTATGATGACAAGAGAGAGTTTGGGAGAATGACTGCCCTGAGAGTTCTGCTTTACATACAGACATAATTTCAACGGTTTTAGAAACTTTAGAGTGGTTTCTATTCAATAATATTTTTTATATGCATATATTAGCAATTTTTTAAAGATTTTTTTTCTGTTTAATATGGGCACGCAATTACTCCAAAGGGGGCAGCAGACAGCACTATCCCAGCCATCACTATCCGGCTTCCACCTAGTTACTCAACCCTGCACCTTAGAGGCTGCTGCCCCATGTACATCAACATGGAATCACTGGTCACTTTAATAATGTTTACATACTGCTTTACTCATCTCATATGTATATACTGTATTCTGTTCTACTGTATTTACTCATCTCATATGAATAGACTATATTCTGTTCTACTGTATTTACTCATCTCATATGTATATACTGTATTCTGTTCTACTGTATTTACTCATCTCATATGTATATACTGTATTCTGTATTTTAGTCTATGCCACTCTGACATTGCTCATCCCAATATTTATATATTTCTTAATTCCATTATTTTACTTTGTGTGTGTATTGCTGTGAATAGTTAGATATTCTTTCACTGTTCGCTCTAGAAACACACAAATTTAGCTACACCTGCAATAAAATCTGTTAAAACTCGTGTACGTTACAAAAACAATTCTCTCTCTCTCTCTCTCTCTCTCTCTGTCTCTCTCTCTGTCTCTCTCTCTCTGTCTCTCTCTCTCTGTCTCTCTCCGTCTCTCTCTCTCTCAGTCTCTCTCTCTCTGTCTCTCTCTCTCTCTCAGTCTCTCTCAGTCTCTCTCTCTCAGTCTCTCTCTCTCAGTCTCTCTCTCTCAGTCTCTCTCTCTCAGTCTCTCTCTCTCTCTCTTTGTCTCTCTCTGTCTCTCTCTCTCTGTCTCTCTCTCTCTCAGTCTCTCTCTCAGTCTCTCTCTCAGTCTCTCTCTCTCTCTGTCTCTCTCTCTGTATATATATATATATATATTTATATATAAATGGATCCAGAAACACCAATAGACTTCTATTACTATATACTGCCAATAATAACCACACAGGTAACATATTACTAACAATGTGTCCCATTGTTAGTAATGGAACCCTATTCCCTATGGGCCCTGATCAAAAGAAGGGCACTACATAGGGAATAGAGTGTCATTTGAGACAGATACTATATATATTTCTATATGCTGGCAATTTTTATGCTGCTATAATGACTTGGCTGGGGAAAGCCTGCATGGCTAACTGATGACTTACTTCTACAATATTTATAGGTATAGTTTTACTTCTCATTTCACATTTTTTGGCAATTTCAAGCATCGTTTACCCACCAACCAACTGCACTACCCATTACAGCATTTATATATTTATTTCCAGAGATGGCATGTTGGAAGAGGTTATAGGAGTGTGTGTGTGTGTGTGTGTTCCCAAGTGAGCGACAGAATATGTCGTATTTACATCTAGTTTTTTTACAGAAACACTTATGCAGAGTGACTTAAAGAAGCTATTATGGTTAAGGGCCATGCTCATGGGCACATCGTCAGATTTATCACCTGTTCGGCTCGGGGGATTTGAACCAGTGGACCATTCCATTACAGGCCCAACTCTCTTAACCCATAGGCTATCTGCCTCCCCCAAGTGTTCCATACTCCTCCATGGTCTTAACCCCTAGGCTATCTGCCTCCCCCCAGTGTTCCAAACTCCTGCCTGGTCTTAACCCCTAGGCTATCTGCCTCCCCCCAGTGTTCCATACTCCTCCATGGTCTTAACCCCTAGGCTATCTGCCTCCCCCCAGTGTTCCATACTCCTGCCTGGTCTTAACCCCTAGGATATCTGCCTCCCCCCAGTGTTCCGTACTCCTGCATGGTCTTAACCCCAAGGCTATCTGCCTCCCCCCAGTGTTCCGTACTCCTCCATGGTCTTAGCCCCTAGGCTATCTGCCTCCCCCCAGTGTTCCGTACTCCTGCATGGTCTTAACCCCTAGGCTATCTGCCTCCCCCCAGTGTTCCAAACTCCTGCCTGGTCTTAACCCCAAGGCTATCTGCCTCCCCCCAGTGTTCCGTACTCCTGCATGTTCTTAGCCCCTAGGCTATCTGCCTCCCCCCAGTGTTCCGTACTCCTGCATGGTCTTAACCCCTAGGCTATCTGCCTCCCCCCAGTGTTCCAAACTCCTGCCTGGTCTTAACCCCAAGGCTATCTGCCTCCCCCCAGTGTTCCGTACTCCTGCATGGTCTTAACCCATAGGCTATCTGCCTCCCCCAAGTGTTCCATACTCCTCCATGGTCTTAACCCCTAGGCTATCTGCCTCCCCCCAGTGTTCCGTATTCCTCCATGGTCTTAACCCCTAGGCTATCTGCCTCCCCCCAGTGTTCCGTACTCCTCCATGGTCTTAACCCCTAGGCTATCTGCCTCCCCACAGTGTTCCAAACTCCTGCCTGGTCTTAACCCCTAGGCTATCTGCCTCCCCCCAGTGTTCCGTACTCCTGCATGGTAATAACCCCTAGGCTATCTGCCTCCCCCCAGTGTTCCAAACTCCTGCCTGGTCTTAACCCCTAGGCTATGTGCCTCCCCCCAGTGTTCCGTACTCCTGCATGGTCTTAGCCCCTAGGCTATCTGCCTCCCCCCAGTGTTCCTGGCCGTTGCCCAGGCCGACACCCAGGCCGACACCCAGACCAACACTAACCCAAAACTTGTTTTGGCTCTGTACTCCAGAACTTAGAAATTGTGTTGTGTGTTCTTTCCAAAAACTCAACTTTAGTTTCATCTGTCCACAGAATATGTTTCCAGTAGCTTTGTGGAACATCCAGGTGCTCTTTTGCAAACTTCAGACGTGCAGCAATGTTTTTTGGACAGTAGTGGTTTCTTCCTTGGTGTCAGAGCGCTAAGAACCTTGGCGTGATCCTGGACAACACCCTGTCGTTCTCAACCAACATCATGGCGGTGGCCCGTTCCTGTAGGTTCATGCTCTACAACATCCGCAGAGTACGACCCTGCCTCACACAGGAAGCGGCGCAGGTCCTAATCCAGGCACTTGTCATCTCCCGTCTGGATTACTGCAACTCGCTGTTGGCTGGGCTCCCTGCCTGTGCCATTAAACCCCTACAACTCATCCAGAACGCCGCAGCCCGTCTGGTGTTCAACTTTCCCAAGTTCTCTCACGTCATCCCGCTCCTCCGCTCTCTCCACTGGCTTCCAGTTGAAGCTCGCATCCGCTACAAGACCATGGTGCTTGCCTACGGAGCTGTGAGGGGAACGGCACCGCAGTACCTCCAGGCTCTGATCAGGCCCTACACCCAAACAAGGGCACTGCGTTCATCCACCTCTGGCCTGCTCGCCTCCCTACCACTGAGGAAGTACAGTTCCCGCTCAGCCCAGTCAAAACTGTTCGCTGCTCTGGCCCCCCAATGGTGGAACAAACTCCCTCACGATGCCAGGACAGCGGAGTCAATCACCACCTTCCGGAGACACCTGAAACCCCACCTCTTCAAGGAATACCTAGGATAGGATAAGTAATCCTCCTCACCCCCCCCCTTAAATGATTTAGATGCACTATTGTAAAGTGGCTGTTCCACTGGATGTCAGAAGGTGAATTCACCAATTTGTAAGTCGCTCTGGATAAGAGCGTCTGCTAAATGACTTAAATGTAAATGTAAATGTAAATGTGTCCTCCCATGAACACCATTCTTGTTTAGTGTTTTACGTATGGTATACTCGTCAACAGAGATGTTAGCATGTTCCAGAAATTTCTGTAAGTCTTTAGCTGACACTCTAGGATTCTTCTTAACCTCATTGAGCATTCTGCGCTGTGCTCTTGCAGTCATCTTTGCAGGATGGCCACTCCTAGGGAGAGTAGCAGCAGTTCTGAACTTTCTCTATTTATAGACAATTTGTCTTACCGTGGACTGATGAACATCAAGGCTTTAAGAGATACTTTTGTAACAGATAGCATTTAGCATCACGGTTTGTTTTTGTTTATTGTTTTGTTCGCCGACATATAAATAAAGGATATGTATGCTCACCACGCTGCACCTTGTTCCTCCTCCTTCAACAGCCGTGACACCTGCTTTGTAAACAGTGAAAAGCTTATGATTTTGTTTCTCAAATTTATATTTTTTTTTACTGAAATCTCACATTTACGTAAGAATTCAGATCATTTACTCAGTACTTTGTTGAAACACCTTTGACAGCGATTACAGCCTCAAGTCTTCTTGGGTATGACACTACAAGCTTGGTACACCTGTATTTGGAGAGTTTCTCCCATTCTTCTGTGCAGATCCTCTCAAGGTCTGTCAGGTTGGATGGGAAGCGTTGCTGCACAACTATTTTCAGGTCTCTCCAGAGATGTTCGATCGGGTTCAAGTCTGGGCTCTGGCTGTGCCACTCAATGACATTGAGACTTGTCCCGAAGCCATTCCTGCATTGTCTTGGCTGTGTGCTTAGGATTGTTGTCCTGTTGGAAGGTGAACCTTCACCCCAGTCTGAGGACCTGAGCACTCTGGAGCAGGTTTTCATCAAGGATCTCTCTGTACTTTGCTCCGTTCATCTTTCCTTCGATCCTGACTAGTCTCCCAGTCCCTGCCGCTGAAAAACATCCCCACAGCATAATGCTGGCACCACCATGCTTCACAGTAGGGATGGTACCAGGTTTCCTCTAGACGAGACGCTTGGCATTTAGACAAAGGGGTTTAATCTTGGTTCCATTGGACTAGAGAATCTTGTTTCTCATGGTCTGAGAGTTTTTTAGGTGCCTTTTGGTAAACTCCAAGCGGGCTGTCATGTACCTTTTACTGAGGAGCGGCTTCTGTCTGGACACTCTCCATCTGGCTTCCGTCTGGTTGTCCTTCTGGAAGGTTCTCCCATTTCCACAGAGGAACTCTAAAGCTCTGTCAGAGTGACCATCGGGTTATTGGTCGTCTCCCTGACCAAGGCCCTTCTCCCCCGATTGATCAGTTTGGCCTGGCGGCCAACTCTAAGAAGAGTCTTGGTGGTTCCAAACTTCTTCCATTTAAGAATGATGGAGGCCACTGTGTCCCCAGATCTGTGCCACGACACAATCCTGTCTCGAAGCACTACGGACAATTCCATCAACCTCATGGCTTGGTTTTTGGTGTGACATGCACTGTCAATTGTGGGATCTTATATAGACAGGTTTTCCACAGCCTTTCCAAATCATGTCCAAATCAAATGAATTTACCACAGGTGGACTCCAATCAAGTTGTAGAAACATCTCAAGGATGATCAATGGAAACAGGATGAACCTGAGCTCAATTTAGAGTCTCATAGTAAAGGGGTAAGGGGTGAGTAAAGGGTCTGAATACTAATGTAAATAAATAATAATTATGAAAATAAGGTATTTCTGCTTTTTATTTTTAATAAATTTGCAAACATTTCTAAAAACTGTTTACGCTTTATCATTATGGTGTATTGTGTGTAGATTGATGAGGAAAAATCATTTAATCAATTTCAGAACAGGGCTGTAACGTCACAAAATGTGGAACAAGTCAAGGGGTCTGAATACCTTCCGAATGTACTGTGAATAGTTAGGAATTTGTATTTATATGGATTTGATTGGTGCGGTTCGGCCAATTTAAAGTATTGATTTGGGACTTATTTGTGGAGGAATGTAATAGTTTTTCTGGTGGTGGTTTGTGATGTTTTGTTTTATTTTAAAATATTTTTTTATAATTATTTATTACAAAAAAAACACAAGGAAGGGGTAACATTAAAGTATTAGAACACGAAGGACAAACAATACAGCATCAAGACACTATCAAACATCTGTCTGCAGCAGAGCCATCCTTATGTGTGAGGGTGTCTACTACTACTATCAAACATGTATCTATCTGTCTGCAGCAGAGCCATCCTTATGTGTGAGGGTGTCTACTACTACTACCAAACATGTATCAGTCTGTCTGCAGCAGAGCCATCCTTATGTGTGAGGGTGTCTACTACTACTATCAAACATGTATCTATCTGTCTGCAGCAGAGCCATCCTTATGTGTGAGGGTGTCTACTACTACTACTATCAAACATGTATCTATCTGTCTGCAGCAGAGCCATCCTTATGTGTGAGGGTGTCTACTACTACTATCAAACATGTTTCAGTCTTCCTGCAGCAGAGCCATCCTTATGTGTGAGGGTGCGTGTGCATGTGTAACGGATGTGAAACGGCTAGTTAGTGTTTCAATCGGTGACGTCACTTTGCTCTGAGACCTTGAAGGAGTGTTCCCCTTGCAGCGGTTTTTGTTATACTGTTACACATGATAGTGATATAATATATATGTCAAGGTTTCCTTTCTCATGACTACAATCTTGTGAAACCCGAACCCTCCAAGATCCCCCCCACAGTTCCCCAATATTTGTCCCTCAACCATTTGAGACCCCTCCCACAGTCCCATTCAAATGTACTTTTATTATGTTTTATTATAGACCCCCCTCCCCATTTATCTTTGACCATCATTCTCTCTCTCTCTCATACAGCAACTACACTCCCACCTGTCTCCAATTCCACATACCAACCCTCAGCTTCCCTCGGCCCATCCCATCATTCTCTCTCTCACACAGCAACTCCACTCCCACTTGTCTCCAACTCCACTCCCACTTGTCTCCAACTTCCCTCAGCCCATCCCATACCAACCCTCAGCTTCCCTCAGCCCCTCCCACTTGTCTCCAATTCCACATCCCAACCCTCAGCTTCCATCAGCCCATCCCATACCAACCCTCAGCTTCCCTCAGCCCATACCAACCCTCAGCTTCCCTCAGCCCATCCCATACCAACCCTCAGCTTCCCTCAGCCCATCCCATCCCAACCCTCAGCTTCCCTCAGCCCATCCCATCCCAACCCTCAGCTTCCCTCAGCCCTTCCCAGCCCAACCCTCAGCTTCCCTCAGCCCATCCCATCCCAACCCTCAGCTTCCCTCAGCCCATCCCATCCCAACCCTCAGCTTCCCTCAGCCCATCCCAACCCTCAGCTTCCCTCAGCCCATCCCATCCCAACCCTCAGCTTCCCTCCGCCCATCCCATCCCAACCCTCAGCTTCCCTCAGCCCATCCCATCCCAACCCTCAGCTTCCCTCCGCCCATCCCATCCCAACCCTCAGCTTCCCTCAGCCAATCCTATCCCAACCCTCAGCTTCCCTCAGCCCATCCCATACCAACCCTCAGCTTCCCTCCGCCCCTCCCATCCCAACCCTCAGCTTCCCTCAGCCCATCCCATCCCAACCCTCAGCTTCCCTCAGCCCATACCAACCCTCAGCTTCCCTCAGCCCATCCCATACCAACCCTCAGCTTCCCTCAGCCCATCCCATCCCAAACCTCAGCTTCCCTCAGCCCATCCCATCCCAACCCTCAGCTTCCCTCCGCCCCTCCCATCTATCTCTGCTGGCCACCCTCTTTGGGTTTCTACGCAACACATATCTTTTATTTGTGCTGTGATGTTTAACATACAATTTCAATCTATCTAATCGAACAGAATCTACAGATTGGGAGTTGAAGATCAATACTTTTACTAAGAGTATTAGTATATTAGTAATTGACTGACCCGGTCTCTCCAGATCAATACTTTTACTAAGAGTATTAGTATATTAGTAATTGACTGACCTGGTCTCTCCAGATCTCCTAACATCAATACTTTTACTAAGAGTATTAGTATATTAGTAGTTGACTGACCCGGTCTCTCCAGATCAATACTTTTACTAAGAGTATTAGTATATTAGTAATTGACTGACCCGGTCTCTCCAGATCAATACTTTTACTAAGAGTATTAGTATATTAGTAGTTGACTGACCCGGTCTCTCCAGATCAATACTTTTACTAAGAGTATTAGTATATTAGTAATTGACTGACCCGGTCTCTCCAGATCAATACTTTTACTAAGAGTATTAGTATATTAGTAATTGACTGACCCGGTCTCTCCAGATCAATACTTTTACTAAGAGTATTAGTATATTAGTAACTGACTGACCCGGTCTCTCCAGATCAATACTTTTACTAAGAGTATTAGTATATTAGTAACTGACTGACCCGGTCTCTCCAGATCAATACTTTTACTAAGAGTAATAGTATATTAGTAACTGACTGACCCGGTCTCTCCAGATCAATACTTCTACTAAGAGTATTAGAATATTAGTAACTGACTGACCCGGTCTCTCCAGATCAATACTTTTACTAAGAGTATTAGTATATTAGTAATTGACTGACCCGGTCTCTCCAGATCAATACTTTTACTAAGAGTATTAGTATATTAGTAATTGACTGACCCGGTCTCTCCAGATCTCCTAACAGTTCTATTTCTAGGGTCATTTAGTTCAATGTTCTGCATTTACAGCCATTCCTGAACCTGAGACCAGAACAAGGCTGCCTGAGGGCAACACCTAAATACATGCTCTATTGATTCTGTATCCTCACAACACAATATGCAGATTTTGTGCTACACATGTTTATGGATGAGCGCATTTGAAAAAGAGACCTAGGACCCCATATGTCTTCTCTGTTAAAACAAAGATAATTTATTATTTATATATATTTATATTTTTTTATTACCTTTGTTTTAACAGACAAATAGCAGCCCACCCTGTGTTACATGTTTCATTTAATTTCACTGGAAACATTATGTTCTGCATGACCTGGTAACTTCATTGATTCTAATGCAGTGTTTCCCCTAGGATAGGATTAATATTTTCAGCAGCGGTGGTGGTAAAGTTTCCCGGCTGAAGATGTTGCCATGGTGAGAAGAGGAAGTTCTACACATCCAGCCTATGGCTATGGTCTTCTGCTATCTGAGTGACTCAAATATTATTACTAAAATAAATGGGGGGGTTTACATTTCTAATTCTAACTGCATATTTTTTTTATTTTGTTGGTTGCTAGATGTCATCTTATTTAAACTATATCTCCATTTTTTTCTACTTTATTTCCTGTTTTAGTCGTTTAAGTTTACACTGAAAACATTATACCAAACAGTTTTTTAAAAATGTATTTTTTAGAAAATATTTAAATCAAAAAAAAATTTGGGGGGGGCGAGGGTAACGATTTAGCAGATGCAGCAGCCCGCCTGTTCTAAATGAATATAGGGGAAACACTGCATGGATCTAGGCCACGCAGTATGTCAAGGCCTGGTGTCAACAACCCCTGGAGTACAGACAGAGGCAGAGACAAGAGGCCAGTTGCTACTCATGGGAAGTGTCCAAAATGGTGCCCTAGCCTCTATATAGTGCACTACTTTAGACCAGAATCCATATGAACGAAATAGGATGGCTGCTACTCCCTGACTACCTCATTACCACAACTGATTAATGAACACAGTTGTTTTATGTTGTTGACCTCGTATCTCTCAGCTTTTGTAGTTATTTAATGATTTATCATTTGATATGCAAGTTGAGCTCAGCCTTGATCTTCTCAACAGAGATCAGAGAATCATAATGACTTAGAAAACTGAGATAATGAGACGGGAGAGAACACACACACACACACACACACACACACACACACACACACACACACACACACACACACACACACACACACACACACACACACACACACACACACACACACAAAATCAAAGACACTTCATGCAAGTAAATGTAAACATACACAGACACACTGTCTCTTCTTACCTGAGGGAGAAAGTGTTCAGTTTGGAGACATCACCTCCTGTCTGGTCCAGTCCATGGTTTCGCCCCTGTAACACAGTAATACAAAGCAAGCCTTCAGACACCCTAGGGGTTGAACATGGCCTGTGTTTTAAATAACAGCCTGGGGTCCTGGTCAACAGTAGTGCACTACCATATACTATATGGTTCCATTTGGGACACACACACAATATGTTTCTACATTAGAACAGTCGAGTGATGCTTTCTGCCTCTTCTAGTGGGCCAGGACTTATGGTGGAGACGGGCTGGACTTTTCTGTCTGCCCTGAAGTACCCTCTACCCCCTACTACACCCTGAAGTACCCTCTACCCCTACAACACCCTGAAGTACCCTCTACCCCCTACTACACCCTGAAGTACCCTCTACCCCCTACAACACCCTGAAGTACCCTTTACCCCCTACAACACCCTGAAGTACCCTCTACCCCCTACAACACCCTGAAGTACCCTCTACTCCCTACAACACCCTGAAGTACCCTCTACCCCCTACAACACCCTGAAGTACCCTCTACCCCCTACAACACCCTGAAGTACCCTCTACCCCCTACAACACCCTGAAGTACCCTCTACCCCCTACAACACCCTGAAGTACCCTCTACCCCCTACAACACCCTGAAGTACCCTCTACCCCCTACAACACCCTGAAGTACCCTCTACCCCCTACAACACCCTGAAGTACCCTCTACCCCCTACAACACCCTGATGTAAATGGGGGGGGGGGGTGAAACGGAGTATAACCCAAAAAGGGGTGTTTAGGGACAAATAGAAAAAGGTTAACAAAAATATTAAGGACCATATCATTATTTCTAGAATGATTGAATCGTAGTTGTAACATGCAAAGCATATGTTTTCCCCTGTAAAGGTGTGCAGTGTGTCTAATGGGTTTTCCCCTGTAAAGGTGTGCAGTGTGTCTAATGGGTTTTCCCCTGTAAAGGTGTGCAGTGTCCCTAATGGGTTTTCCCCTGTAAAGGTGTGCAGTGTGTCTAATGGGTTTTCCCCTGTAAAGGTGTGCAGTGTGTCTAATGGGTTTTCCCCTGTAGAGGTGTGCAGTGTGTATAATGTGTTTCCCCCTGTAAAGGTGTGCAGTGTGTCTAATGTGTTTCCACCTGTAAAGGTGTGCAGTGTGTCTAATGGGTGTAGTAGTGAGAATATGAGCAGTATCGGCGAGCACGTAGCATTTTGTCAGGGACCAGGAGGGCCTGTAGGGACGGATGGACGGACAGACAGACGGACGGACACAGGCTCTGTCTAGGAGAACAGGGGTAATGTATCTAACACACTCCCAACACACACACACCCACCAACACACACGCACGCACGCACACGCACACACACACACACACACACACACACACACACACACACACACACACACACACACACACACACACACACACACACACACACACACACACACACACACACACACACACACACACACAGGGAAATGGATCACTGCTCTCAGAGAGTGACAGCCTGTATATACAAAGGGTCACTGCGACCAGGGAGCCTTAATGTATTTCTGTTTGACCTTTGAACCCAGTGAAAGCACCAGCACCACCTGTTAGACCGAAAACCCCGAACCCTGTTATTCCTCTCGTCTAAACCCTATAGGCCTCCATGGGTGGTATCTGCGAACCCCTATAGGAAGAAGAAAGGGGGTGGAGGGAACGGAGGAGTAGAGAATCCCAACTGTGTTGTAGTCTAATGCCTGGTGTGGGTGACTGAAGCAACATAACCAGGAAGAGATGAGGGGTGAAACTCCAGCATCAACTACAGGTATAGGACTGAAGCATGGTCAAGCACGGCCTCGGTAGAACAACAGATGTTTGAGGTCAATGCTACCGGGAATATTTTGAAATATATTCATCCACTCAGGACTCATCCATGCGACATTGAGGAATCATCAGTCACAGGTTTTCATTAGGAGACATGTTGACGATGTTGTACCCACAAAAACAATCCTGACATACCTCAACCAAAACCCTGGATGTTGATGAGATACCGCCAACCAAAACCCTGGATGTTGATGAGATACCACCAACCAAAACCCTGGATGTTGATGAGATACCGCCAACCAAAAACCCTGGATGTTGATGAGATACCACCAACCAAAACCCTGGATGTTGATGAGATACCTCAACCAAAAACCCTGGATGTTGATGAGATACCTCAACCAAAACCCTGGATGTTGAAGAGATACCACCAACCAAAAACCCTGGATGTTGATGAGATACCACCAACCAAAACCCTGGATGTTGATGAGATACCACCAACCAAAAACCCTGGATGTTGATGAGATACCACCAACCAAAACCCTGGATGTTGATGAGATACCACCAACCAAAAACCCTGGATGTTGATGAGAAACCACCAACCAAAAACTCTGGATGTTGATGAGACACCACCAACCAAAAACCCTGGATGTTGATGAGAAACCACCAACCAAAAACCCTGGATGTTGATGAGATACCACCAACCAAAACCCTGGATGTTGATGAGATACCACCAACCAAAACCCTGGATGTTGATGAGATACCACCAACCAAAACCCTGTTTCAAGAGTCATCAAACACTCCCCCCTCTCGGAACATGAAGTCTGAGGAAGACCTGAAGCATCATCAAGGACCCCCTCCCTCCCCCCCATCCCCCAGCGAGGAGCTGTTCTCTCCCTTACCGACATCTTGTATTTGTTCTTATTGTCACTGTATTGTCCAGAAGGAACCTGCATTTGTCTGGACGGTGTAAACCGTGTGTATCCTGTACATACAACTAACAAAACTTGAATTATGCTTTAGTAGAAAGGACCCAGCACGGATTAAATGGTGTTATTATGGCAAGTGATGTCATTTTAACCAGTTTTGTACCCGGTTTTAGTTTTATTATTTTCTTTCTGCGCTGGGGAAGTCTATATGTGAACGGTTATGGTAATATCTCTCTTTACCAAGTGAGAAGAGCGAGACGTTTGAAGAACTACCGAGAATTACTTGGGAGTTGGTTGACGGTCACAGACGGGAAAATGAAAAGTGTCCTCGGGAAGAAGTAAAAGACAGAGTGATTTGGTTTCATCTGAAATGCTCAGACAGGCTGGAACAGGAGGCGTGTTTAAACGCTTCCCCCTCGTTCTGCATTGTACGGCCCTGGGAGAAGACCAAAACTCTATTAGAATGAGTCTAAAATGCCCTATTCCCTATATAGTGCACTACTTTAGACCAGAACCCTATTGGCCCTGGCACCCTATTCCCTATATAGTGCACTACTTTAGACCAGAACCCTATTGGCCCTGGCACCCTATTCCCTATATAGTGCACTACTTTAGACCAGAACCCTATTGGCCCTGGCACCCTATTCCCTATATAGTGCGCTACATTTGATCAGAGCTCTATGGGCCCTGGTTAAAAGGAGTGCACTATATACCGTAGGGGTCATTTGGGACACCGTTTCAGTCTGGATACTTGATGTCTACTGCTAACCCAGCCTTTCATTAAATTACAATTGGATTAATGGACTAAATAAATGATTCCCCATTCACCTAAATAACACATCTATACGTCTTCACACTGCCATAGTCATTACGACTCCACAGACACATTCTAGTTAATAATGAATGAGTTTAATAATGACATGCCAACCGTAAAGCACGAGTAGAGGCCCTGTAAATAGAATCAACTATTCCTGAAAGCAGATCTATACTGATGGGAAGAAATAAACAAACCGGGATGTATTTTCTCTCTCTTTCCAGGATCGCTGTATTTTTGTTTGTGTTTTTTTTTTTGGCAGAATAAAAGATAAAACTGAAGGCTATAATAATAAACCTTCATTTAAAGTCAAATCAAATTATTGCACGAAGCAGCATATAAAAACAGGGAGTGTATAGGTTTTATTAATAATGACATAATAGCTAATCTACTAAGTGGTTCATGCAATACTGCTGCTGGGGGAATGATGAAGTAAATGTCTAGCTTCTTGCTCTATTTAACGCATCAGTCCTGTGGCTACTGTTTGTGATGAATTACATATCAAGAGTCTAGAGGTCTGAACCATGTCTAGAGTCTAGAGGTCTGAACCATGTCTAGAGTCTAGAGGTCTGAACCATGGACTGGATAAAGACATTAACACATGTCAAGAGGCTGGAGGTCTGAACCATGGACTGGATAAAGACATTAACACATGTCAAGAGTCTAGAGGTCTGAACCATGTCTAGAGTCTAGAGGTCTGAACCATGGACTGGATAAAGACATTAACACATGTCGAGAGTCTGGAGGTCTGAACCATGGACTGGATAAAGACATTAACACATATCAAGAGTCTAGAGGTCTGAACCGTGGACTGGATAAAGACATTAACACATATCAAGAGGCTGGAGGTCTGAACCATGGACTGGATAAAGACATTAACACATATCAAGAGGCTGGAGGTCTGAACCATGGACTGGATAAAGACATTAACACATATCAAGAGGCTGGAGGTCTGAACCATGTCTAGAGGCTGGAGGTCTGAACCATGTCGAGGCTGGAGGTCGGAACCATGTCTAAAGGCTGGAGGTCTGAACCATGGACTGGATAAAGACATTAGCACATGTCGAGAGGCTGGAGGTCTGAGCCATGTCTAGAGGCTGGAGGTCTGAGCCATGTCTAGAGGCTGGAGGTCTGAACCATGTCGAGGCTGGAGGTCGGAACCATGTCTAGAGGCTGGAGGTCTGAACCATGTCTAGAGGCTGGAGGTCTGAACCATGTCTAGAGGCTGGAGGTCGGAACCATGTCTAGAGGCTGGAGGTCTGAACCATGTCTAGAGGCTGGAGGTCTGAACCATGTCGAGGCTGGAGGTCTGAACCATGTCCAGGCTGGAGGTCTGAACCAGGACTGAATAAAGACACTAACACGAGGTCTGTAGAGTACAGGACAGTAGGTATAGTAGGGACAGTAGGGATAGTAGAGACAGTAGGTATAGTAGGGACGGTAGATATAGTAGGGACAGTAGGGATAGTAGAGACAGTAGGTATAGCAGGGACAGTAGGTATAGTAGAGACAGTAGGTATAGTAGGGACGGTAGATATAGTAGGGACAGTAGGGATAGTAGAGACAGTAGGTATAGTAGAGACAGTAGGTATAGTAGAGACAGTAGGTATAGTAGAGACAGTAGATATAGTAGGGACAGTAGATATATTAGGGACAGTAGATATAGTAGGGACAGTAGGTATAGTAGGGACAGTAGATATAGTAGGGACAGTAGATATAGTAGGGACAGTAGAGACAGTAGGTATTGTAGGGACAGTAGATATAGTAGGGACAGTAGGTATAGTAGAGACAGTAGGTATAGTAGAGACAGTAGGTATAGTAGAGACAGTAGGTATAGTAGGGACACACAAATACACGCACACACACACACACACACACATACACGCACACACATGCGCACACACACACACACACGCACACAAACAAACACGTGCACACACACACACACACGTGTACACACACACACACACACAGACTTACACACACTTACACACGCACACACAAACACACAGGTACGCACTTATACAAAATCTCTAAACCAGGATTATTATATTATTATTATTATATTCAACTCATTATGCCACAAGGTTTGAAGCCTGCTGTTTTTTTGTCCTACCTGATCATTAATTGCACCCACCTGGTGTCCCAGGTCTAAATCAGTCCCTGATTAGAGGGGAACAATGAAAAAAAGGAGTGGAACTGGCTTGGAGGTCCAGAATTGAGTTCGAGGGCTGGTCCCCCCTCCCATTGAGGAAGAGTGGAATTACAGAGTTAGCTAATGCGCTTCCTACATGAATAATAACAGTGTTTTGTTAGTGTATTAACCCCCAGAGACTAAGAGAGAGCGGTAAATAATCCCAGTCCAATTAGTGTGATGTCGGACAGAGCAGACAGAGGAGACAGCGCCCCCCAGGGGACTGGGAGGCTAATGACCTGAGGTGCTGCTGGAAGCATATTAGATAAATAAATACCTACGTCAAACTGTCTACTTCACATCTTAGCTACCAGGTCTGCTGCTAGCTACAACCTGAGGCTCAGTCAGGGCCTACACTAACTTTTCAAGCATTGAAAAACAACCTAGCTTGTAGACAAAACAATGTAAATAGCCGAGAAGCACGAGAACAAATTCTCACTTATCATCCTAGAGTCAATTGAACCACCGGTGTCAATCTAAGTAAAATAAAAACAATTAAATCCTCATCAAAATCTGTCAGTTTAATGTAGAGATATCTACCTATGTCGTACTTCCGGCATCTGTGGTGAAAGTTGTCAGAGCGGTGTTTGTCAGACCATGAAGTCGTTGTTCTGACGAAAATATGTGTAGCGTCCAAAAGGTTGGATCTACAAACTATGGAAAGGGGAGAACCTCACGAAACACGATGGTGGTCTTCGTTTTGCCTCACAAGTGTCCGGGGACCCGTCTGAAGTTGGTACCGACGATGTGCTTCTGTAGCTTCCGAACCGTTGGGCTACAAATGAATGTTACGCCACCGTGGAAAGGTGAGATTCTGACGGACACGATGGCGTTCTTCGTTTTACACTTTGACCCCCGTCACGGGACTCATCCGGTTTTAAAAAATGAATGGAAGTATGAAGGTAGGTTTGTGCCTTTTTGGGGTTAAATATGTGAAAAAATATATATTTCTATATATATATTTCCTGAGCTTTCTTATATCTCCTCGATATAGGACAGGCACTTCAAAACCTTGTTTTGTTATGCGTAGTGTCATGACATTGGCCTGGGGGTAGGTTGAAGACAGTCATAAATACCTCTTCCCCCCCTTTTTCCTCTCTCTACCCTACTGATGTGACATTTGAAAACCCCTTGGTTAACATAGAGATTCTGGGAACATCAGAAGGTGGGGGGAAATGAACTATATTCTGGTAATCTGAACAATTGAAACGATGCGGTGGTACTTAAAACCTCTTGAAACTCTGGGGGCGCTATTTCATTTTTGGATGAAAAGACGTTCCCGTTTTAAACAAGATATTTTGTCACAAAAAGATGCTCGACTATGCATATAATTGATAGCTTTGGAAAGAAAACACTCTGAATTTTCCAGAACTGCAAAGATATTGTCTGTGGGTGCCCTAGAACGGGAGCTACAGGCAAAACCAAGATGAAACGGCAACCAGGAAATCAGCAGGATTTTTGAGGCTCCGTTTTCCATTGTCTCCTTATATGGCTGTGAATGCGAGAGGAATGAGCCTGCCCTATATATCGTTTCCCCAAGGTGTCTGCAGCATTGTGACGTATTTGTAAGCATATCATTGGAAGATTGACCATAAGAGACTACATTTTCCAGGTGTCCGCCCGGTGTCCTCCGTCGAAATTGGTGTGTCATTTTCAGCTGCTGGTATTTTTCCATGCGATTCTGAGGGGAAAGCAGGCTTCCACGAACTGCATATCAATGAAGAGATATGTGAAAAAACACCTTGAGGATTGATTCTAAACAACGTTTGCCAAGTTTCGGTCGATATTATGGAGTTAATTCGGAAAAAGTTTGACGTTTTGGTGACTGAATTTTCGGTTCGTTTCGGTAGCCAAATGTGATGTACAAAACGGAGCGATTTCTCCTACACAAAGATTCTTTCAGGAAAAACTGAACATTTGCTATGTAACTGAGAGTCTCCTCATTGAAAACATCCGAAGCTCTTCAAAGGTAAATGATTTTATTTATTTGGTTATCTGGTTTTTGTGAAAATGTTGCATGCTAAATGCTACGCAAAATGCTAAGCTAGCTTGCAATACTCTTACACAAATTATTGATTTGCTATGGTTCAAAAGCATATTTTGAAAATCTGAGATGACAGTGTTGTTAAGAAAAGACTAAGCTTGAGAGCAGGCGCATTATTTTCATTTTATTTGCGATTTTCAGAAATCGTTAACGTTGCGTTATGCTAATGAGCCTGAGGCTTTATTCACGATCCCGGATCCGTATCAAGAGGTTAATGAATATGACGTCAGTTCGGTTGTCATCTGAGACATTCTCATCAATGATAAGATGACATAAACTCTACAGTGGAAAGTCTACACATCAGAGTTATCGGATTCACATGGAATTGTTGTTGAATTTAAATGTTTCAATATGATGTTATTTGTGATGGGATGAAATGTGATTTTAGCTTCTAAAATGTTAGATTTATGTTTCCATAAGATAGGGCTCTGCTCAATCAGTGGCCCGCCCCTTCGAAGGGGCATGATCTATAAAACTTTTCAAACACGCCCTCCTCTGCATTCCTATATAAAGCCTTGACGACAATATAACCTCCTGTTCCGAGGATGTGAGGACGGCGGTCCGATGTCAAAATGGTTCAGATAATAACTACAGAACGAAGCCAACATCAGCGTGAGCTTTGGTTGCAAATGGTATGAACTTTGAACTTTTATTCACTACAGAAGTGATACCTCCTAGCCGTTGAGTTAGCAACAGCAGCTGCAAATGCAGATTAGGAAGGAACAGACAGAGTATTCCGTCTTCCACACAACAACGTTACGACAACGTATTTAATTTTCCAGCAGAGGCATTCTTCAAAGTACAAACGACTCGGTTTGGTAACACGGCCTTCCATCTACCACCAACCTACCGAAGCGCAGCTCAGAGTAAATGTTTATTGCATTTTCCTTTTCCAAATGGGTGGTAATTTAGAATGCATAAGATACTGTATTTACGATAGCACAGCTTCGCCCTTTGTTCCTCAGTCTTCCCGCTCTTTCACTCAAACCCAGCACGTTTTCTTTTGTGTAACAAGCTGTCATATCTGTTCCGCCCATTAGGGACGTTTTCCTTTATGACGTAATTTGTAATCAAGTTATGATTAGTTATGTGTACGTGTAATTCTCTGTGATTAATTAGGTATTTAGTAAATAAATAATTAAACCCAATTTTGAATTGCTGATTCAACTTGCTAGCCAGGGTTCGTTCAGATAACCAAGATTTTACAACTTTCAGATGAGACTGAAATAAGATGACGATTAATATTGACTACTATTGATGAAAATATTACGAGGTCTTTAAGAGTTTATTCGGAAGATAACAGCTCTATAAATATTATTTAGTGGTGTCCCGACTCTCTAGTTAATTACATTTACATGGTTAGCTCAATCAGGTAATATGAACCTCTGTCAGCTAGGGGGCACTATTTTTATGTTTGGAAAAATAACGTTCCCAAAGTAAACGGCCTATTTCTCAGGCACAGATGCAAGAATATGCATATAATCGAAATATTATGATAGAAAACACTCTAAAGTTTCCAAAACTGTCAAAATATTGTCTGTGAGTATAACAGAACTGATATTTACAGGCAAAAACCTGAGGAAAATCAAAGCTTCCATTTTGAAAGCTCCATGTTCCATAGCCTGCTTTCGCTCCATTTGAAGAGAAAGTTTCAGGCTTTAATTTTGAAAAATGAGCGAGAAAGATAATATCGCGCCAGGTGTTCTCATGAGTTTAGCTTGTGCAACACATTGGGACAGTCATTGTCTCTCCCTCTCCTACTGAAAAAGACTGTGCCGGTTGATATATTATCGATTATATATTTTAAAAACAACCTGAGGATTGATTATAAAAAAACGTTTGACATGTTTCTGTGGACATTACGGATACTATTTGGCGTCTAAGTCGTCGTGACAACTCGAGCGTGTGGATTTCTGAAAATAACGGAGGTATTTTGGAAATAAAAATAATCTCAGTTATGGTCCTGTGGTGAAGCATATCCACTAGTCTATAGTTAACCACTAGTCTATAGTTAACCACTAGTCTATAGTTAACCACTAGTCTACAGTTAACCACTAGTCTACAGTTAACCACTAGTCTATAGTTAACCACTAGTCTATAGTTAACCACTAGTCTATAGTTAACCACTAGTCTACAGTTAACCACTAAGTCTATAGTTAACCACTAGTCTATAGTTAACCACTAGTCTATAGTTAACCACTAGTCTACAGTTAAACACTAGTCTATAGTTAACCACTAGTCTATAGTTAACCACTAGTCTACAGTTAACCACTAGTCTATAGTTAACCACTAGTCTACAGTTAACCACTAGTCTACAGTTAACCAGTTGTCTATAGTTAACCACTAGTCTATAGTTAACCACTAGTCTACAGTTAACCACTAGTCTACAGTTAACCACTAATCTATAGTTAACCACTAGTCTATAGTTAACCACTAAGTCTATAGTTAACCAATAGTCTACAGTTAACCACTAGTCTACAGTTAACCAGTTGTCTATAGTTAACCACTAGTCTATTGTTAACCACTAGTCTACAGTTAACCACTAGTCCACAGTTAACCACTAATCTATAGTTAACCACTAGTCTATAGTTAACCACTAGTCTATAGTTAACCACTAGTCTACAGTTAACCAGTTGTCTATAGTTAACCACTAGTCTACAGTTAACCACTAAGTCTATAGTTAACCACTAGTCTACAGTTAAACACTAGTATACAGTTAACCAGTTGTCTATAGTTAACCACTAGTCTACAGTTAACCACTAGTCTACAGTTAACCACTAGTCTACAGTTAACCACTAGTCTATAGTTAACCACTAGTCTACAGTTAACCACTAGTCTATAGTTAACCACTAGTCTACAGTTAACCACTAGTCTATAGTTAACCACTAGTCTATAGTTAACCACTAGTCTACAGTTAACCACTAGTCTACAGTTAACCAGTTGTATGAAACTCCATACTCTCGGTGCGTGCCTAATGGCACCCTATTCCCTACATAGTGCATTTCTTTTGACTACAGCCCAGGCTCTAGTAGTGCGCTATAGGGAATAGCATGCTATTTTGAACACAGAAACACATTGTGAGGTTTTGTAGTTTGATGGTGACCAGTGCATTTTCTCAACATCCTAACCGTACGGGACATCTTTGTATATGTGTGTGTGTGTGTGTGTGTGTGTATGTGTGTGTGTATATGTGTGTGTGTGTGTGTGTTGGCCCGACCACCTATTGTCGTTTGCTGTTAGTTACGTTAACCAACCCCAACCTCAGATCAATGAACGTAATGGTGTGTCAGAATGAGTTATTAACGGTGTTGGTTTACACACTAAAAGGCTGTAGAGTCGCACTGTGATGTCACCACATTGACAGCTGGGCATTCCTCGGTGTTTATAGGCTGACTGCCTCATGTGTGGATCGGACCTGAGCACTTCAGGACTATACCTTGCCCCTATCTGGGGGGTTAGACACTCCAAAACAGAGTTATGTGGATTACTTTGTGGTTTATGGGTCTGTTTCAGGTTTCCCATGCGTGTGGGGTAGGGTTACGACCCTCCAACATAGACAGGGCGTTAGGGTTTAATCTCAGACCGTCAAACACAGACAGGGCGTTAGGGTTTAATCTCAGACCGTCAAACACAGACAGGGTGTTAGGGTTTAATCTCAGACCGTCAAACACAGACAGGGTGTTAGGGTTTAATCTCAGACCGTCAAACACAGACAGGGTGTTAGGGTTTAATCTCAGACCGTCAAACACAGACAGGGCGTTAGGGTTTAATCTCAGACTTCAAACACAGACAGGGTGTTAGGGTTTAATCTCAGACCGTCAAACACAGACAGGGCGTTAGGGTTTAATCTCAGACCGTCAAACACAGACAGGGTGTTAGGGTTTAATCTCAGACCGTCAAACACAGACAGGGCGTTAGGGTTTCACCTCAGACCCTCCAACAAAGACGAGGCTGTCTGTCTGTCTGAGGCCACTTGCCAATACATATAGCAAGGCTATGGTCATTGATTCTGTACATAGTCAAACCTTACCTTAAATTTGGGTCAGTCACAGTGGTCAGGTATTATGTCACTGTGTAGTCTCTGTTTAGGGCCAAATAGCATTCTAGTTTGCTCTGTTTTATTGTAAATTCTTTCCAATGTGTCAGGTAATTGTATTTTTGTTTTCTCACGATTTGGTTGGGTCTAATTGTGTTGCTGTCCTGGGCCTCTGGGGGGTCTGGTTGTGTTTGTGAAAAGAGCCCCATCCTGCTTGTCTGTGGCTTTGTTGTGGAAGGTTTGGGAATCGCTTTCTTTTAGGTGGTTGTAGAATTTAAGATCGTTCACAGCTTTGTGGAAGTTACCTGTGGCGCTGATGTTTAGGCCAAGGTATGTATAGTTTTTTTGTGTGCTCTAGGGCAACAGTGTCTAGATGGAATTTGTATTTGTGGTCCTGGTGACTGGACCTTTTTTGGAACACTGAGATTTACTGTCAGGGACCAGGTTTGACAGAATCTGTGCAGAAGATCTAGGTGCTGCTGTAGGCCCTCCTTGGTAGGGGACAAAAGCACCAGCTCATCAGCAAACAGTAAACATTTGACTTCGGATTCTAGTAGGGTGAGGCCGGGTGCTGCAGACATTTCTAGTGCCCGCGCCAATTCATTGATATATACAGTGCCTTGCGAAAGTATTCAGCCCCCTTGAACTTTGCGACCTTTTGCCACATTTCAGGCTTCAAACATAAAGATATAAAACTGTATTTTTTTGTGAAGAATCAACAACAAGTGGGACACAATCATGAAGTGGAACGACATTTATTGGATATTTAAAACTTTTTTAACAAACCAAAAACTGAAAATTTGGGAGTGCAAAATTATTCAGCCCCCTTAAGTTAATACTTTGTAGCGCCACCTTTGCTGCGATTACAGCTGTAAGTCGCTTGGGGTATGTCTCTATCAGTTTTGCACATCGAGAGACTGAAGTTTTTTCCCATTCCTCCTTGCAAAACAGCTCGAGCTCAGTGAGGTTGGATGGAGAGCATTTGTGAACAGCAGTTTTCAGTTCTCTCCACAGATTCTCGATTGGATTCAGGTCTGGACTTTGACTTGGCCATTCTAACACCTGGATATGTTTATTTTTGAACCATTCCATTGTAGATTTTGCTTTATGTTTTGGATCATTGTCTTGTTGGAAGACAAATCTCCGTCCCAGTCTCAGGTCTTTTGCAGACTCCACCAGGTTTTCTTCCAGAATGGTCCTGTATTTGGCTCCATCCATCTTCCCATCAATTTGAACCATCTTCCCTGTCCCTGCTGAAGAAAAGCAGGCCCAAACCATGATGATGCCACCACCATGTTTGACAGTGGGTATGGTGTGTTCAGGGTGATGCGCTGTATTGCTTTTACGCCAAACATAACGTTTTGCATTGTTGCCAAAAAGTTCAATTTTGGTTTCATCTGACCAGAGCACCTTCTTCCACATGTTTGGTGTGTCTCCCAGGTGGCTTGTGGCAAACGTTAAACAACACTTTTTATGGATATCTTTAAGAAATGGCTTTCTTCTTGCCACTCTTCCATAAAGGCCAGATTTGTGCAATATACGACTGATTGTTGTCCTATGGACAGAGTCTCCCACCTCAGATGTAGATCTCTGCAGTTCATCCAGAGTGATCATGGGACTCTTGGCTGCATCTCTGATCAGTCTTCTACTTGTATGAGCTGAAAGTTTAGAGGGACGGCCAGGGCTTGGTAGATTTGCAGTGGTCTGATACTCCTTCCATTTCAATATTATCGCTTGCACAGTGCTCCTTGGGATTTTTAAAGCTTGGGAAATCTTTTTGTATCCAAATTTGGCTTTAAACTTCTTCACAACAGTATCTCGGACCTGCCTGGTGTGTTCCTTGTTCTTCATGTCGCTCTGCACTTTTAACGGACCTCTGAGACTATCACAGTGCAGGTGCATTTATACGGAGACTTGATTACACACAGGTGGATTGTATTTATCATCATTCGTCATTTAGGTCAACATTGGATCATTCAGAGATCCTCAATGAACTTCTGGAGAGAGTGCACTGAAAGTAAAGGGGCTGTAAAGGGGCTGAATAATTTTGCACGCCCAATTATTCAGTTTTTGATTTGTTAAAAAAGTTTGAATTATCCAATAAATGTCGTTCCACTTCATGATTGTGTCCCACTTGTTGTTGATTCTTCACAAAAAAATACAGTTTTATATCTTTATGTTTGAAGCCTGAAATGTGGCAAAAGGTCGCAAACTTCAAGGGGGGCGAATAGTTTCGCAAGGCACTGTATGTTGAAGAGGGTGGGGCTTAAGGTGCATCCCTGTCTCACCCCACGGCCCTGTGGAAAGAAATGTGTGTGTTTTTTTCCTATTTTAGGAATGGATGGACTGGACACCACATTAAGGAGCAGGGCTGGACTAGACACCACAGTAAGGAAGGGGGACCAGGGATGGACTAGACACCACGGTAAGGAGCAGGGCTGGACTAGACACTACAGTAAGGAAGGGGGACCAGGGCTGGACTAGACACCACAGTAAGGAAGGGGGACCAGGGATGGACTAGACACCACGGTAAGGACCAGGACTGGACTAGACACCACAGTAAGGACCAGGGCTGGACTAGACACCACAGTAAGGACCAGGGCTGGACTAGACACCACAGTAAGGACCAGGGCTGGACTAGACACCACAGTAAGGAAGGGGGACCAGGGCTGGACTAGACACCACAGTAAGGACAAGGGCTGGAATAGACACCACAGTAAGGACCAGGGCTGGACTAGACACCACAGTAAGGACCAGGGCTGGACTAGACACCACAGTAAGGACCAGGGCTGGAATAGACACCACAGTAAGGACCAGGGCTGGACTAGACACCACAGTAAGGAAGGGGGACCAGGGCTGGACTAGACACCACAGTAAGGACCAGGGCTGGACTAGACACCACAGTAAGGAAGGGGGACCAGGGCATCTCTCTTCTGTGTCTTTACTGTGGCCTGGGGATACACATCAGACCTCTCTATCAAACCTCTATCCCTCCTTTCACTCTATCGCTCCCTATTCCTTCCCTCTATCTCTCTCTTCTCTATAGATAGAGATACCCTCTTCAACATACTGTATGTGTCAATGAATTTGCAACGACACTAGAACAGTCTGCAGCACCCGGCCTCACCCTACTTGAATCTGAAGTCAAATGTGTACTGTTTGCTGATGATCTGGTGCTTCTGTCCCCAACCAAGGAGGGCCTACAGCAGCACCTAGATCTTCGACACAGATTCTGTCAGATCTGGGCCCTGACAGTAAATCTCAGTAAGACCAAAAGAATGGTGTTCCAAAAAAGGTCCAATTGTTGAGATGACAAATACAAATTCCATCTAGACACCGTTGCCCTCGAGCACACAAAAAACTATACATACCTCGACCTAAACATCAGCACCACAGGTAACTGATTTTGATCGCTAACGTCTACTTTCCTTTCAGGTGAGATCACATGACCAGAAATTGGTCTGGGGAGTGAACTCAGCAGGGACTGGGAGTAGCAGTAGGCCAGGAGAAACAACACCTCCAACATAGGGCACATTAGCAGGGACTGGGAGTAGCAGTAGGCCAGGAGAAACAACACCTCCAACATAGGGCACATTAGCAGGGACTGGGAGTAGCAGTAGGCCAGGAGAAACAACACCTCCAACATAGGGCACATTAGCAGGGACTGGGAGTAGCAGTAGGCCAGGAGAAACAACACCTCCAACCTAGGGCACATTAGCAGGGACTGGGAGTAGCAGTAGGCCAGGAGAAACAACACCTCCAACATAGGGCACATTAGCAGGGACTGGGAGTAGCAGTAGGCCAGGAGAAACAACACCTCCAACCTAGGGCACATTAGCAGAGACTGGGAGTAGCAGTAGGCCAGGAGAAACAACACCTCCAACCTAGGGCACATTAGCAGAGACTGGGAGTAGCAGTAGGCCAGGAGAAACAACACCTCCAACATAGGGCACATTAGCAGGGACTGGGAGTAGCAGTAGGCCAGGGGAAACAGCACCTCCAACATAGGGCACATTAGCAGGGACTGGGAGTAGCAGTAGGCCAGGAGAAACAACACCTCCAACATAGGGCACATTAGCAGGGACTGGGAGTAGCAGTAGGCCAGGAGAAACAACACCTCCAACATAGGGCACATCAGCAGGGACTGGGAGTAGCAGTAGGCCAGGAGAAACAACACCTCCAACCTAGGGCACATTAGCAGGGACTGGGAGTAGCAGTAGGCCAGGAGAAACAACACCTCCAACATAGGGCACATTAGCAGGGACTGGGAGTAGCAGTAGGCCAGGAGAAACAACACCTCCAACATAGGGCACATTAGCAGGGACTGGGAGTAGCAGTAGGCCAGGGGAAACAGCACCTCCAACCTAGGGCACATTAGCAAGGACTGGGAGTAGCAGTAGGCCAGGAGAAACAACACCTCCAACCTAGGGCACATTAGCAGGGACTGGGAGTAGCAGTAGGCCAGGAGAAACAACACCTCCAACATAGTACACATTAGCAGGGACTGGGAGTAGCAGTAGGCCAGGGGAAACAACACCTCCAACATAGTACACATTAGCAGGGACTGGGAGTAGCAGAGAGAGAGCCAATCAGATCAACTAACCAACTCTGTGAACCAATCAGATGACCAGGGAGACCTCAGAGAGCCAATCAGATCAACTGACCACCTCTGAGACCCAATCAGATGACCAGGGAGACCTCAGAGAGCCAATCAGATCAACTGACCACCTCTGGGACCCAATCAGATGACCGGGGAGACCTCAGAGAGCCAATCAGATGACCAGGGAGACCTCAGTTCCCTCCCTCAGACCACACAGACAACATCAGACCCAAGAGGTAAACACAATTCAGATCCTTAATTGGCTCTCGAGGGGAAAATTAAGGATCAGCACAATTTAAGAAACAAATAACTATTTCTTATTGCATAGTGACTTATAGAGAGAAAATGAAGCACAGCCTTGACATTATCGACTTCGTATCAAACTGGAGAGCTGGAAGTTCTGAGTGAAGTTAGGAAGTGGAGATGATAATATTTTGATCTTGAAAGATGTAGAGATTTGATTTTTATTTGGATCTCTTTTAGTCCTCATTTGGAATAATCTTCCAAGAGTCCGAACACACAGGGAGAGAGAGAGAGAGAGAGAGAGAGAGAGAGAGAGAGAGAGACAGGGAGACAGAGAGAGAGAGAGAGAGAGACAGAGAGCCAACAAACTATCATAGTCCAAACACACCAAGACCGTTGTGAAGGAGGGCACGACAACACCTTTTCCCCCTCAGACTCAAAAGATTTGGCATGGGATCTCAGCTCCTCAAAAAGTTATACAGCTGCACCATCGAGAGAATCCTAGCTGGTTACATCACCGCCTGGTATTGAAACTGCTCGGCATCCAACCGCAAGGCTCTACAGAGTATAGTGGGTACAGCCCAGTACATCACTAGGGCCAAGCTTCCTGCATCCAGGACCATCCAGGACCTAAAATGGTCAAAGACTCCAGTCACCCAAGTTCTAGACTGTTCTTTCTGCTACGGCACAGCAAGCGGTACCAGAGTGCCAAGTCTAGGTCCAAAATTCTCCTTAACAGCTGCTACCCACAAGCCATAAGTGTCAGGACCCGGTTACGAACCTGGGTCTCCGGAGTGAGAAACAGTCACTTAACCAACTGAGCCACGAATAGTCAGCAGAACCCAGAAGATGAGGCAGACACAGCAGTACTTAAGACGGTGTATTTAATAAAGTAAAAAGGAGAAGTCCTTCAATACAAAAAATGGTAAATCCAAAAGGTGGTAGGAATAGCACAAAAAAGCCTTAAGAGATACTCAAAAACAAAAACAGAATTCCACAAGAGCATCCACCGGAATCGACAAGAATACACAGAACACTAGGGCTGGGTGCTAACATACAAACACAGAGCACAGAACTGAGGGAAACTAAGGGTTTAAATACAATCAGGGAAACGAGGCACAGGTGCAAATAATAATGGGGAACAAGGGAAAAAACATAATGTCAAAAAGCACAATGGGGGCATCTAGTGACCAAAACCCGGAACAACCCTGGCCAAATCCTGACAGAATCCCCCCTAGGAACGGCTCCTGACGTTCCTACCAGCTCTCTCAGGGTGGAGGGCCCTGAACTGACAAATGAGGTCAGGGTCCAGGATGTCTTTGGCAGGAACCCAGGAGCGCTCCTCGGGACCGTAGCCTTCCCAGTCCACCAGATACTGCCAGGACCGCTGCACCCGGCGGGAATCCAGTATCCGATGGACGGTATAAGCCGGCTGGCCTCCAATGACACGAGGCGGAGCGGGAGGTCTGTCTGCCGGGACAAGGGGAGAAAAACAACAGGTTTTAACAATGAAATGTGAAATGTGGGATTAATCTTAAGGGATCTGGGTAAGTGTAGGCGATAAGAAACTGGGTTAACTCTCCTGGCAACCTTGAAGGGACCGATGTATTTTTGGGACAGCTTGCGAGACTCCACCCGTAGAGGTAAGTCTCTTGTGGAGAGCCAGACTCTCTGGCCGGGGCGCAGGGTAGGCCCGGGACGGCGACGTCTGTTGGCTTGTTGTTGGTACCTCTGTGAGGAACGCATAAGATTAAGACGGGTCTTCCTCCACATAAGCCGACAGCGTCTGACGAACTTCAAGGCTGAAGGCACTCTGACTTCTGCCTCCTGGTCCGGGAACAATGGAGGAGCATAGCCAAACTGACACTGTGCGGGACATACCAGTGGAGGAGGAGCGCAAGGTGTTGTGCGCGTATTCGGCCCAAACAATAAAGGATGACCATGTGGACGGGTTGTCACGAGTCATACATCGGAGGGTGGTTTCCAGCTCTTGATTCATCCTCTGTTTGGCCGTTGGACTCCGGATGGTACCCTGAAGATAGACTGGCAGAAGCCCCCATGAGTTGGCAGAAGGCCTTCCAAAACCTTGAGGCGAACTGGGGACCTCTGTCAGAAACCATATCTTGAGGAATGCCGAAGACTCGGAACACATGATTAATTACCAACTCAGCCGTTTCCTTGGCAGAAGGTAACTTAGTCAGAGGGACGAACCTGGCCGCCTTTGAAAACCTGTCGATTATGACTAGGATAGTAGTATTGCCATGGGATGGAGGAAGTCCAGTAATAAAGTCCAATGAGATATGGGACCAGGGTCTGTGGGGAACAGGTAAAGGGTGAAGGAGTCCTTGAGGGCGGAGGTGAGAAGATTTGCCCTGGCAGCACACGGGACAGGCATTGACGAAAGTGGCAACGTCTTCTCTTATGGTAGGCCACCAGAACTTACGCTGGATGAACTCCAAGGTGCGACCTACGCCCGGATGACAGGTGAGGCGAGAGGAGTGCCCCCACAGAAGGACCTGAGTCCTCACTGCCTTGGGGACAAACAACCGATTGGCAGGACCTCCTTTCGGGTCCGGTTCGCTAGCTTGAGCACGTCTCACGGTATCCTCAACTTGCCACGAGATCGGAGCCACAATCTTAGCAGCAGGAAGGACAGGCATGTCCGTGTCATCTCGAATGGCAGGAGCGTAGACTCGGGACAGGGCATCCGGTTTGAGATTCTTCGACCCGGGCCGATAGGTGAGGATAAACTGGAATCGATTGAAGAAAAGAGACCATCTAGCTTGTCTAGAGTTCAACCGCTTCGCCTGCTGGATATACTCCAGATTTTTGTGGTCCGTAAGCACTTGAAACGGGTGAGAAGCCCCTCGAGCCAGTGTCTCCATTCCTTCAATGCCATCTTAACCGCTAGGAGTTCACGATCCCCCACATCGTAGTTCCTCTCAGTCGGGGTAAGCCGGTGTGAGAAGAAAGCGCACGGATGAAGCTTCTTGTCTTCACCCCTCTGAGACAGGACAGCTCTAACACCAACCTCTGATGCATCTACCTCCACCACAAATGGTTCATCCGTAGTCGGTAGTATCAGGATGGGAGCAGAGAGAACGCGCTGCTTGAGTCCTTGGAAGGCCATCTCAGCTTCTCTTCCCCACAAAAACCTTGCATTGCCACCCTTGGTTAAAGCTGAGAGAGGGGCTGCCACCAAGCTGAAGTTCTTGATGAACTTGCGGTAAAAGTTTGTGAAGCCCAGGAAACGCTGAACTTCCTTAACGGATTTGGGGGTGGGCCAATCCGCTACCGCCTCTACCTTCCTGGGGTCCATTTGGACTCGACCGGGTTCCACTACAAATCACAGGAATTGTACTCGGGATGAATGGAATTCACATTTTTCCGGCTTAATGTACAGATGGCTGTCCAGGAGGCGTTTGAGTACTTGTCTGACATGCTTAGTGTGTTCTTGAAGGGAGCTCGAAAAGATGAGGATGTCATCCAAGTAAACGAACACAAATATGTTAAGCATATCCCTAAGCACATCGTTTATGAGCGCTTGGAACACCGCTGGGGCGTTGGTCAGGCCGAAGGGCATCACCAAGTATTCACAGTGACCAGTAGGCGTGTTGAAAGCGGTCTTCCATTCGTCACCAGGTCTGATCCGCACAAGATGGTATGCGTTCCGCAGGTCAAGCTTAGTGAAAACAACTGCTTCCTGGAGCAGCTC
>NC_088221.1:51955311-51995311 GCF_036934945.1 Oncorhynchus masou masou | reverse complement strand
GAGGAGGGATAGAGGAAGGATAGAGGAAGGATAGAGGGATGAAAGGAGAGAGAGGGTTAAAGGGAGGGAGAGAGCGAGGATGGGATGGAGGGAGGGATAGAGGGATAGAGGTAGGATGGGATGGAGGGAGGGAGAGAGGGATAGAGGGAGGATGGGATGGAGGGAAGGAGAGAGGGATAGAGGGAGGATGGGATGGAGGGAGGGAGAGAGAGATAGAGGGAGTGAAAGAGAGAGAGGGTTAAAGGGAGGGAGAGAGGGAGGATGGGATGGAGGGAGGGATAGAGGGATAGAGGTAGGATGGGATGGAGGGAGGGAGAGAGGGATAGAGGGAGGATGGGATGCAGGGAGGGAGAGAGATAGAGGGAGTGAAAGAGAGAGAGGGTGTATGGGGGAGAGAGAGTGTATGGGGCTAAGGACTGTGTACTGAGGGACAGATATAGAGGGAAGGTAGAAGACCTCATAAAGACCTCTGAGATCAGAGGAGGAAGGTAGAGACCTCATAAAGACCTCTGAGATCAGGGGGAAGGTAGAGACCTCATTAAGACCTCTAGAATCAGGGGAGGAAGGTACAGACCTCATTAAGACCACTAGGATCAGGGGAGGAAGTTAGAGACCCCATAAAGACCTCTGAGATCAGGGGAGGAAGGTAGAGACCTCATAAAGAACTCTGAGATCAGGGAGGGAGGAAGGTAGAGACCTCATAAAGAACTCTAGAATCAGGGGGGAAGGTACAGACCTCATTAAGACCAATAGGATCAGGGGAGGACGGTAGAGACCCCATAAAGACCTCTAGAGTCAGGGGGGAGGTAGAGACCTCATTAAGACCTCTGAGAACAGGGAAGGAAGGTAGAGACATCATTAAGACCTCTGAGATCAGGGGAGGTAGTTAGAGAAATCATTAAGACGTCTGCGATCATGGGAGGAAGGTAGAGACCCATAAAGACCTCTGAGATCAGGGGAGGAAGGTAGAGACCCATAAAGACCTCTGAGATCAGGGGAGGAAGGTAGAGACCCCTAAAGACCTCCAAGATCAGGGGAGGAAGGTAGAGACCCCATAAAGACCTCTGAGATCGTTGGAGGAAGGTAGAGACCTCATTAAGACCTCTGAGATCGGTGGAGGAAGGTAGAGACCTCATAAAGACCTCTGAGATCGGTGGAGGAAGGTAGAGACCCCATAAAGACCTCTGAGATCGGTGGAGGAAGGTAGAGACCTCATAAAGAACTCTGAGATCGGTGGAGAAAGGTAGAGACCTCATAAAGAACTCTAGAATCAGGGGGGAAGGTACAGACCTCATTAAGACCACTAGGATCAGGGGAGGAAGGTAGAGACCCCATAAAGACCTCTAGAGTCAGGGGGGAGGTAGAGACCTCATTAAGACCCCTGAGAACAGGGAGGGAAGGTAGAGACCCCATAAAGACCTCTGAGATCAGGGGAGGACGGTAGAGACCCATAAAGACCTCTGAGATCAGGGGAGGAAGGTAGAGACCCATAAAGACCTCTGAGATCAGGGGAGGACGGTAGAGACCCATAAAGACCTCTGAGATCAGGGGAGGAAGGTAGAGACCCATAAAGACCTCTGAGATCAGGGGAGGAAGGTAGAGACCCCATAAAGACCTCCAAGATCAGGGGAGGAAGGTAGAGACCCCATAAAGACCTCTGAGATCGGTGGAGGAAGGTAGAGACCCCATAAAGACCTCTGAGATCGGTGGAGGAAGGTAGAGACCTCATAAAGAACTCTAGAATCAGGGGGAAGGTACAGACCTCATTAAGACCACTAGGATCAGGGGAGGAAGGTAGAGACCCCATAAAGACCTCTAGAGTCAGGGGGGAGGTAGAGACCTCATTAAGACCCCTGAGAACTGGGAGGGATGGTAGAGACATCATTAAGTCCTCTGAGATCAGGGGAGGAAGTTAGAGACATCATTAAGACGTCTGCGATCATGGGAGGAAGGTAGAGACCCATAAAGACCTCTGAGATCAGGGGAGGAAGGTAGAGACCTCATAAAGACCTCCGAGATCAGGGGAGGAAGGTAGAGACCTCATAAAGACCTCTGAGATCAGGGGAGGACGGTAGAGACCCATAAAGACCTCTGAGATCAGGGGAGGAAGGTAGAGACCTATAAAGACCTCTGAGATCAGGGGAGGAAGGTAGAGACCCCATAAAGACCTCTGAGATCAGGGGAGGAAGGTAGAGACCCATAAAGACCTCTGAGATCAGGGGAGGAAGGTAGAGACCCCATAAAGACCTCTGAGATCAGGGGAGGAAGGTAGAGACCCCATAAAGACCTCTGAGATCAGGGGAGGAAGGTAGAGACCCCATAAAGACCTCCAAGATCAGGGGAGGACGGTAGAGACCTCATAAAGACCTCTGAGATCAGGGGAGGACGGAAGAGACCCATAAAGACCTCTGAGATCAGGGGAGGACGGTAGAGACCCATAAAGACCTCTGAGATCAGGGGAGGAAGGTAGAGACCCATAAAGACCTCTGAGGTCAGGGGAGGAAGGTAGAGACCCCATAAAGACCTCCAAGATCAGGGGAGGAAGGTAGAGACCCCATAAAGACCTCTGAGATCAGGGGAGGAAGGTAGAGACCCATAAAGACCTCTGAGATCAGGGGAGGACGGTAGAGACCCATAAAGACCTCTGAGATCAGGGGAGGACGGTAGAGACCCATAAAGACCTCTGAGATCATCAGGGGAGGAAGGTAGAGTCCCATAAAGACCTCTGAGATCAGGGGAGGAAGGTAGAGACCCATAAAGACCTCTGAGATCAGGGGAGGAAGGTAGAGACCCCATAAAGACCTCTGAGATCAGGGGAGGAAGGTAGAGAACCCATAAAGACCTCTGAGATCAGGGGAGGAAGGTAGAGACCCCATAAAGACCTCTGAGATCAGGGGAGGAAGGTAGAGACATCATAAAGACCTCCAAGATCAGGGGAGGACGGTAGAGACCTCATTAAGACCTCTGAGATCAGGGGAGGACGGTAGAGACCCATAAAGACCTCTGAGATCAGGGGAGGAAGGTAGAGACCCATAAAGACCTCTGAGATCAGGGGAGGAAGGTAGAGACCCCATAAAGACCTCCAAGATCAGGGGAGGAAGGTACAGACCCCATAAAGACCTCTGAGATCGGTGGAGGAAGGTAGAGACCCCATAAAGACCTCTAGAATCAGGGGGGAAGGTACAGACCTCATTAAGACCACTAGGATCAGGGGAGGAAGGTAGAGACCCCATAAAGACCTCTAGAGTCAGGGGGGAGGTAGAGACCTCATTAAGACCCCTGAGAACAGGGAGGGAAGGTAGAGACATCATTAAGTCCTCTGAGATCAGGGGAGGAAGTTAGAGACATCATTAAGACGTCTGCGATCATGGGAGGAAGGTAGAGACCCATAAAAACCTCTGAGATCAGGGGAGGAAGGTAGAGACCTCATAAAGAACTCTAGAATCAGGGGGGAAGGTACAGACCTCATTAAGACCACTAGGATCAGGGGAGGAAGGTAGAGACCCCATAAAGACCTCTAGAGTCAGGGGGGAGGTAGAGACCTCATTAAGACCCCTGAGAACAGGGAGGGAAGGTAGAGACATCATTAAGTCCTCTGAGATCAGGGGAGGAAGTTAGAGACATCATTAAGACGTCTGCGATCATGGGAGGAAGGTAGAGACCCATAAAAACCTCTGAGATCAGGGGAGGAAGGTAGAGACCTCATAAAGACCTCTGAGATCAGGGGAGGAAGGTAGAGACCTCATAAAGACCTCTGAGATCAGGGGAGGAAGGTAGAGACCCATAAAGACCTCTGAGATCAGGCGAGGAAGGTAGAGACCCCATAAAGACCTCTGAGATCAGGGGAGGACGGTAGAGACCCATAAAGACCTCTGAGATCAGGGGAGGAAGGTAGAGACCCATAAAGACCTCTGAGATCAGGGGAGGACGGTAGAGACCCATAAAGACCTCTGAGATCAGGGGAGGAAGGTAGAGACCCATAAAGACCTCTGAGATCAGGGGAGGACGGTAGAGACCCATAAAGACCTCTGAGATCAGGGGAGGAAGGTAGAGACCCCATAAAGACCTCCAAGATCAGGGGAGGAAGGTAGAGACCCCATAAAGACCTCTGAGATCGGTGGAGGAAGGTAGAGACCTCATAAAGAACTCTAGAATCAGGGGGGAAGGTACAGACCTCATTAAGACCACTAGGATCAGGGGAGGAAGGTAGAGACCCCATAAAGACCTCTGAGATCAGGGGAGGACGGTAGAGACCCATAAAGACCTCTGAGATCAGGGGAGGACGGTAGAGACCCATAAAGACCTCTGAGATCAGGGGAGGACGGTAGAGACCCATAAAGACCTCTGAGATCAGGGGAGGAAGGTAGAGACCCATAAAGACCTCTGAGATCAGGGGAGGAAGGTAGAGACCCCATAAAGACCTCCAAGATCAGGGGAGGAAGGTAGAGACCCCATAAAGACCTCTGAGATCGGTGGAGGAAGGTAGAGACCTCATAAAGAACTCTAGAATCAGGGGGGAAGGTACAGACCTCATTAAGACCACTAGGATCAGGGGAGGAAGGTAGAGACCCCATAAAGACCTCTGAGATCAGGGGAGGAAGGTAGAGACCCATAAAGACCTCTGAGATCAGGGGAGGAAGGTAGAGACCCAATAAAGACCTCTGAGATCAGGGGAGGAAGGTAGAGACCCCATAAAGACCTCTGAGATCAGGGGAGGAAGGTAGAGACCCCTTAAAGACCTCCAAGATCAGGGGAGGAAGGTAGAGACCCATAAAGACCTCTGAGATCAGGGGAGGAAGGTAGAGACCCCATAAAGACCTCTGAGATCAGGGGAGGAAGTTAGAGACCCATAAAGACCTCTGAGATCAGGGGAGGAAGGTAGAGACCCCATAAAGACCTCTGAGATCAGGGGAGGAAGGTAGAGACCCCATAAAGACCTCTGAGATCAGGGGAGGAAGGTAGAGACCCCATAAAGACCTCCAAGATCAGGGGAGGACGGTAGAGACCTCATTAAGACCTCTGAGATCAGGGGAGGACGGTAGAGACCCATAAAGACCTCTGAGATCAGGGGAGGACGGTAGAGACCCATAAAGACCTCTGAGATCAGGGGAGGACGGTAGAGACCCATAAAGACCTCTGAGATCAGGGGAGGAAGGTAGAGACCCATAAAGACCTCTGAGATCAGGGGAGGAAGGTAGAGACCCCATAAAGACCTCCAAGATCAGGGGAGGAAGGTAGAGACCCCATAAAGACCTCTGAGATCAGGGGAGGACGGTAGAGACCCATAAAGACCTCTGAGATCAGGGGAGGACGGTAGAGACCCATAAAGACCTCTGAGATCAGGGGAGGACGGTAGAGACCCATAAAGACCTCTGAGATCAGGGGAGGAAGGTAGAGACCCATAAAGACCTCTGAGATCAGGGGAGGAAGGTAGAGACCCCATAAAGACCTCCAAGATCAGGGGAGGAAGGTAGAGACCCCATAAAGACCTCTGAGATCAGGGGAGGAAGGTAGAGACCCCATAAAGACCTCTGAGATCGGTGGAGGAAGGTAGAGACCTCATAAAGAACTCTAGAATCAGGGGGGAAGGTACAGACCTCATTAAGACCACTAGGATCAGGTGAGGAAGGTAGAGACCCCATAGAGACCTCTAGAGTCAGGGGGGAGGTAGAGACCTCATTAAGACCCCTGAGAACAGGGAGGGAAGGTATAGACATCATTAAGTCCTCTGAGATCAGGGGAGGAAGTTAGAGACATCATTAAGACGTCTGCGATCATGGGAGGAAGGTAGAGACCCATAAAGACCTCTGAGATCAGGGGAGGAAGGTAGAGACCTCATAAAGATCTCTCAGATCAGGGGAGGAAGGTAGAGACCTCATAAAGACCTCTGAGATCAGGGGAGGACGGTAGAGACCCATAAAGACCTCTGAGATCAGGGGAGGAAGGTAGAGACCCATAAAGACCTCTGAGATCAGGGGAGGAAGGTAGAGACCCCATAAAGACCTCTGAGATCAGGGGAGGAAGGTAGAGACCCCATAAAGACCTCCAAGATCAGGGGAGGACGGTAGAGACCTCATTAAGACCTCTGAGATCAGGGAAGGAAGGTAGAGACATCATTAAGACCTCTGCGATCATGGGAGGAAGGTAGAGACCCATAAAGACCTCTGAGATCAGGGGAGGAAGGTAGAGACCTCATAATGATCTCTCAGATCAGGGGAGGAAGGTAGAGACCTCATAAAGACCTCTGAGATCAGGGGAGGACGGTAGAGACCCATAAAGACCTCTGAGATCAGGGGAGGAAGGTAGAGACCCATAAAGACCTCTGAGATCAGGGGAGGAAGGTAGAGACCTCATAAAGACCTCTGAGATCAGGGGAGGAAGGTAGAGACCTCATAAAGACCTCTGAGATCAGGGGAGGATGGTAGAGACCCATAAAGACCTCTGAGATCAGGTGAGGAAGGTAGAGACCCATAAAGACCTCTGAGATCAGGGGAGGAAGGTAGAGACCCCATAAAGACCTCTGAGATCAGGGGAGGAAGGTAGAGACCCATATAGACCTCTGAGATCAGGGGAGGATGGTAGAGACCCCATAAAGACCTCTGAGATCAGGGGAGGACGGTAGAGACCCATAAAGACCTCTGAGATCAGGGGAGGAAGGTAGAGACCCCATAAAGACCTCTGAGATCAGGGGAGGAAGGTAGAGACCCCATAAAGACCTCCAAGATCAGGGGAGGACGGTAGAGACCTCATTAAGACCTCTGAGATCAGGGGAGGACGGTAGAGACCCATAAAGACCTCTGAGATCAGGGGAGGACGGTAGAGACCCATAAAGACCTCTGAGATCATCAGGGGAGGAAGGTAGAGTCCCATAAAGACCTCTGAGATCAGGGGAGGAAGGTAGAGACCCATAAAGACCTCTGAGATCAGGGGAGGAAGGTAGAGACCCCATAAAGACCTCTGAGATCAGGGGAGGAAGGTAGAGAACCCATAAAGACCTCTGAGATCAGGGGAGGAAGGTAGAGACCCCATAAAGACCTCTGAGATCAGGGGAGGAAGGTAGAGACATCATAAAGACCTCCAAGATCAGGGGAGGACGGTAGAGACCTCATTAAGACCTCTGAGATCAGGGGAGGACGGTAGAGACCCATAAAGACCTCTGAGATCAGGGGAGGAAGGTAGAGACCCATAAAGACCTCTGAGATCAGGGGAGGAAGGTAGAGACCCCATAAAGACCTCCAAGATCAGGGGAGGAAGGTACAGACCCCATAAAGACCTCTGAGATCGGTGGAGGAAGGTAGAGACCCCATAAAGACCTCTGAGATCGGTGGAGGAAGGTAGAGACCTCATAAAGAACTCTAGAATCAGGGGGGAAGGTACAGACCTCATTAAGACCACTAGGATCAGGGGAGGAAGGTAGAGACCCCATAAAGACCTCTAGAGTCAGGGGGGAGGTAGAGACCTCATTAAGACCCCTGAGAACAGGGAGGGAAGGTAGAGACATCATTAAGTCCTCTGAGATCAGGGGAGGAAGTTAGAGACATCATTAAGACGTCTGCGATCATGGGAGGAAGGTAGAGACCCATAAAAACCTCTGAGATCAGGGGAGGAAGGTAGAGACCTCATAAAGACCTCTGAGATCAGGGGAGGAAGGTAGAGACCTCATAAAGACCTCTGAGATCAGGGGAGGAAGGTAGAGACCCATAAAGACCTCTGAGATCAGGCGAGGAAGGTAGAGACCCATAAAGACCTCTGAGATCAGGGGAGGAAGGTAGAGACCCCATAAAGACCTCTGAGATCAGGGGAGGACGGTAGAGACCCATAAAGACCTCTGAGATCAGGGGAGGAAGGTAGAGACCCATAAAGACCTCTGAGATCAGGGGAGGACGGTAGAGACCCATAAAGACCTCTGAGATCAGGGGAGGAAGGTAGAGACCCATAAAGACCTCTGAGATCAGGGGAGGACGGTAGAGACCCATAAAGACCTCTGAGATCAGGGGAGGAAGGTAGAGACCCCATAAAGACCTCCAAGATCAGGGGAGGAAGGTAGAGACCCCAGAAAGACCTCTGAGATCGGTGGAGGAAGGTAGAGACCTCATAAAGAACTCTAGAATCAGGGGGGAAGGTACAGACCTCATTAAGACCACTAGGATCAGGGGAGGAAGGTAGAGACCCCATAAAGACCTCTGAGATCAGGGGAGGACGGTAGAGACCCATAAAGACCTCTGAGATCAGGGGAGGACGGTAGAGACCCATAAAGACCTCTGAGATCAGGGGAGGACGGTAGAGACCCATAAAGACCTCTGAGATCAGGGGAGGAAGGTAGAGACCCATAAAGACCTCTGAGATCAGGGGAGGAAGGTAGAGACCCCATAAAGACCTCCAAGATCAGGGGAGGAAGGTAGAGACCCCATAAAGACCTCTGAGATCGGTGGAGGAAGGTAGAGACCTCATAAAGAACTCTAGAATCAGGGGGGAAGGTACAGACCTCATTAAGACCACTAGGATCAGGGGAGGAAGGTAGAGACCCCATAAAGACCTCTGAGATCAGGGGAGGAAGGTAGAGACCCATAAAGACCTCTGAGATCAGGGGAGGAAGGTAGAGACCCCATAAAGACCTCTGAGATCAGGGGAGGAAGGTAGAGACCCCATAAAGACCTCTGAGATCAGGGGAGGAAGGTAGAGACCCCTTAAAGACCTCCAAGATCAGGGGAGGAAGGTAGAGACCCATAAAGACCTCTGAGATCAGGGGAGGAAGGTAGAGACCCCATAAAGACCTCTGAGATCAGGGGAGGAAGTTAGAGACCCATAAAGACCTCTGAGATCAGGGGAGGAAGGTAGAGACCCCATAAAGACCTCTGAGATCAGGGGAGGAAGGTAGAGACCCCATAAAGACCTCTGAGATCAGGGGAGGAAGGTAGAGACCCCATAAAGACCTCCAAGATCAGGGGAGGACGGTAGAGACCTCATTAAGACCTCTGAGATCAGGGGAGGACGGTAGAGACCCATAAAGACCTTTGAGATCAGGGGAGGGACGGTAGAGACCCATAAAGACCTCTGAGATCAGGGGAGGACGGTAGAGACCCATAAAGACCTCTGAGATCAGGGGAGGAAGGTAGAGACCCATAAAGACCTCTGAGATCAGGGGAGGAAGGTAGAGACCCCATAAAGACCTCTGAGATCAGGGGAGGACGGTAGAGACCCATAAAGACCTCTGAGATCAGGGGAGGACGGTAGAGACCCATAAAGACCTCTGAGATCAGGGGAGGACGGTAGAGACCCATAAAGACCTCTGAGATCAGGGGAGGAAGGTAGAGACCCATAAAGACCTCTGAGATCAGGGGAGGAAGGTAGAGACCCCATAAAGACCTCCAAGATCAGGGGAGGAAGGTAGAGACCCCATAAAGACCTCTGAGATCAGGGGAGGAAGGTAGAGACCCCATAAAGACCTCTGAGATCGGTGGAGGAAGGTAGAGACCTCATAAAGAACTCTAGAATCAGGGGGGAAGGTACAGACCTCATTAAGACCACTAGGATCAGGTGAGGAAGGTAGAGACCCCATAGAGACCTCTAGAGTCAGGGGGGAGGTAGAGACCTCATTAAGACCCCTGAGAACAGGGAGGGAAGGTAGAGACATCATTAAGTCCTCTGAGATCAGGGGAGGAAGTTAGAGACATCATTAAGACGTCTGCGATCATGGGAGGAAGGTAGAGACCCATAAAGACCTCTGAGATCAGGGGAGGAAGGTAGAGACCTCATAAAGATCTCTCAGATCAGGGGAGGAAGGTAGAGACCTCATAAAGACCTCTGAGATCAGGGGAGGACGGTAGAGACCCATAAAGACCTCTGAGATCAGGGGAGGAAGGTAGAGACCCATAAAGACCTCTGAGATCAGGGGAGGAAGGTAGAGACCCCATAAAGACCTCTGAGATCAGGGGAGGAAGGTAGAGACCCCATAAATACCTCCAAGATCAGGGGAGGACGGTAGAGACCTCATTAAGACCTCTGAGATCAGGGAAGGAAGGTAGAGACATCATTAAGACCTCTGAGAACAGGGAAGGAAGGTAGAGACCCCATAAAGACCTCCAAGATCAGGGGAGGAAGGTAGAGACCCATAAAGACCTCTGAGATCAGGGGAGGACGGTAGAGACCCATAAAGACCTCCAAGATCAGGGGAGGAAGGTAGAGACCCATAAAGACCTCTGAGATCAGGGGAGGAAGGTAGAGACCCCATAAAGACCTCCAAGATCAGGGGAGGAAGGTAGAGACCCCATAAAGACCTCTGAGATCAGGGGAGGAAGGTAGAGACCCATAAAGACCTCTGAGATCAGGGGAGGAAGGTAGAGACCCCATAAAGACCTCCAAGATCAGGGGAGGAAGGTAGAGACCTCATAAAGACCTCCAAGATCAGGGGAGGAAGGGGCAGAGTTGAGGCAGCAGGTATGTGGAGAACCCACACCAAAACAACAACACCCAGGTTAATGTGGAATGAATACACAAACAGAAAGCAGTGGAACAGGAAGAGGACAAAAGAGACAGAAAACTAAAGAGGTGGAAAAATATAAAGGAAACCAGGAAATGGATGTTTCACACATAGGAGTGTTCTGTCCCACTTTGCTCTGGAATGTTAAGGGAGCGTTCCGGAACACTGAGACAGCTCTAAGAGAGTGTTGGTTGGACATTCTGCCTGGGTTCTGTGTCACACTCCTGTCACCTAGTGAGACAAGGCTTCCTGAAACCCTGAAGGGAGGAGCTCTACGACATCATGCGCGTTGGACTTGTAACCGAAAGGCTGCAAGGTCGAATCTCTGAGCTGGCAAGGTAAACATCTGTTGTTCTGCCCCTGAACAAGGCAGTTAACCCACTGTTCCTAGACCAGTTAACCCACTGTTCCTAGACCAGTTAACCCACTGTTCCCAGGCCGTCACTGAAAATAAGAATTTGTTCTTCACTGACTTGCCTAGTTAAATAAAGGTCAAATATATGTACATTTTTTTAAATGTCATGTTGGAGGTGGAGAAAGGATGGAGTTGGGAGGTTAGCCTGACAGAAAGGACTGACAGAAAGGAGGAGGACGGAGAATGGGATGAAGGAGAAGGGAGCACAGGGACAGATGTGAGCCGCCTGACCCCTGACCCTTGTAGAAAGAGAAGAAAAGGAATCAGAGGAATCCATCTTTGTTCTAGAACTCTATCTGACAGCCTGTGTCCCACGTAAAAGTGAGCTTGACGCCGCAGAGGCCACGATCGGGCTATGAGTCACTGCCTGGGCCCTGTAGAGGTGCTCTGGTCATAAATAGTGCACTGTTTAGTGAATAGGGTGCCATTTGGGACGCAGGCCCATGAACAGGAGTCATTCAGGTCTGAAGTGCCCAGACAAAGGAGTGCTACCCTCCTCCCCTGGACCCCCACAACTCAGAGAGAATCAAAGAGGGGGTGGGGAGTGGGGTCACCTGATATCTGAGGAATGTTTCTGCTCTCGAACCCACAACAACAGAAACTCTGATCCTAGTAAATCAGGACATCCTGGGGACGGGTGGAACTAACCAGTAACAGCATGTCTCTCTAAAGGTGAATTTATATTGGTCCTACGCAGGACGATTCACTACTTGTTGTTGTATGGAGTAACAATATTCGTAATATGAATATATGAATATTCGTAAAGTAAAAAAAACAATTAGAACACATTCGTAATATTGAGTTGCACCCCCCTTTTTTTAACTCTCAGAACAGCCTCAATTCGTCGGGACATGGACTCTACAAGGGATGCTGGCCATGTTGACTCCAATGCTTCCCACACTGGCGGCAAGTTGGCTGGATGTCCTTTGGGTGGTGGACCGTTCTTGATACACACAGGAAACTGTTGAGCGTGAAAAACCCAGTAGCGTCGCAGTTCTACTACCATACCCCATTCAAAGGTACTTGAATATTTTGTCACATAAATTACAATAAATACTAACATATATGGACTTCTGGTATGGATCTGTTGCCATTGAATGAATAAAACTAAATTCAGGAAACTAGGCGTATGTAGCACGTCACTACTTCACAGGAGAGACGTTTGAAAGTAAACTTTTTCATTTTATCTTAATGTGTTTTTTGGGCAGAAATATCTTCAGGAACATGTGAACTTTCATGTGTCTTAATAACACACTTGTATTCCATCTGTAAATACACATAAATGTTAAATTATGAGTTGAGCCAAAGACAAAAAGACAGCAACCTTCCCGCTAGCTGATTGGCTGAGATAATGAATGCCTTCCGGAACATGTGAACTTTCATGTGCCTTAATATCAAACTTGTATACCATCTGTAAATATAAATAAAATTGCTGAGAGATGAGTTCGGATTGGTCTGCCATGTAGCAGGCTTCTGTCTATAACATGAGCTGGTCAGTATTTGTAGTAATCCTTTCTAACGCAGCTTTTTTTGAATTATATCACGTTGTAGACCTGCAAAAAACAATTTTTTTACATTTCCTGTGGAATTAGATTTTGATAGGTAAGAAGATAGAGAAAATTCTGGCGTTTGATTGCAAATATTCCTAGAGAGATAAAAAGAGAACACAAAGAAGGCTGTATAAACACCTGTCTCTGGATTACATCTTCAAACTAAAGGGCAACCGTGGCAACCATGACAGAGAGGGAGAACCGTCCACCGATGTATACCGGTAAGATATTACATGTTTCTAATTTTTGTCAGAAAGTTGTTTATTTCCAGTTAAAGAATACTGTTAGCTAGCTAGCTAACGTTAGCTGGTTAGCTGGCTAGCTAGGTAGCTAATGTTAGCTGGCTGGCTAGGTAGCTAAAGTTACGTGTAAGATCTGTGTAGTAATATTATTTGTATCTCAATTGCATTGCTAGTTGTATCCTAATTTTAGTTTGCTAACTAAAATTGAACCTGGTTGGTTAGCTACCTGCAGATTCATGCAGGGTAGTAATGTTATGAGTTGTGATAATGCTTCATTGTTTAGCTAGCTAGCTAGCTACAGTACCTTGCGAAAGTATTCGGCCCCTTGAACTTTGCGAACTTTTGCCACATTTCAGGCTTCAAACATAAAGATATAAAACTGTATTATTTTGTGAAGAATCAACAACAAGTGTGACACAATCATGAAGTGGAATGACATTTATTGGATATTTCAAACTTTTTTAACAAATCAAAAACTGAAAGATTGGGTGTGCAAAATTATTATTATTAATTTATTTAGTAATGAAGACTTCCATCTCATATGATTCATACTGCAAATCATCTATTTTTTGTGACAACTGTTTTTTACAGATTAAAACATTAGGGTTCATTTAGATTAAATACTCTTCCTGGGGTTTAATAATATGGATCCCCATTAGTTCCTGCCAAGGCAGCAGCTACTCTTTCTGGGGTTTATGATGGATCCCCATTAGTTCCTGCCAAGGCAGCAGCTACTCTTCCTTGGGTTTATTATGGATCCCCATTAGTTCCTGCCAAGGCAGCAGCTACTCTTCCTGGGGTTTATTATGGATCCCCATTAGTTCCTGCCAAGGCAGCAGCTACTCTTCCTGGGGTTTATTATGGATCCCCATTAGTTCCTGCCAAGGCAGCAGCTACTCTTCCTGGGGTTTAATATGGATCCCCATTAGTTCCTGCCAAGGCAGCAGCTACTCTTCCTGGGGTTTATTATGGATCCCCATTAGTTCCATTAGTTCCTGCCAAGGCAGCAGCTACTCTTCCTGGGGTTTATTATGGATCCCCATTAGTTCCTGCCAAGGCAGCAGCTACTCTTCCTGGGGTTTATTATGGATCCCTGAGCAGACAGCCCGAAAACTGGTATAATGTCATACATGTTGACACAGTGTAAATTCCACCCCACTGCCTCAGAGCAGCTAGCAAACATTTAATTTAAGCTCTATCATCACAACCCATATCAGCACTATGACCCTAAAAATGAAAAACACCGGCCAAGTTCTTTTCTAATGGCAAACGTGTATAAAGATGAAATTGGGATAATGTATACTGGCTCACGACCATGCAAAATAGTAATGGAGAGCAATGTACAATATGGTAAGTGTCACGTTCTGACCATAGTTCTTTTGTGTTTTCCTTGTTTTAGTGTTGGTCAGGACGTGAGCTGGGTGGGCATTCTATGTTGTGTGTCTGGTTTGTCTATTTCTATGTTTGGCCTGATATGGTTCTCAATCAGAGGCAGGTGTTAGTCATGGTCTCTGATTGAGAACCATATTTAGGTAGCCTGTTTTGTGTTTGGTTTTGTGGGTGATTGTTCCTGTCTTTGTGTTTTATGCACCAGATAGGGCTGTTTCGGTTTTGCCACGTTTATTGTTTTGTAGTTTGTTCATGTTAAGTGTCTCTTATTAAAGGACCATGGACTTCAACCACGCTGCGTTTTGGTCCACCTCTCCTTCCCAGGAAGAAAGTCGTGACAGTAGGCGCATGGGTGCCTCCATCTTTATGGACATCTGCTATTCACTTTATAACAAGTGAGAAGTGGCCTTGTGCTAGCCTTGTGCTAGCCTTGTGCTAGCCTTGTGCTAGCCTTGTGCTATGAAGCCTACATTCTCTCACAGAACATGAGAGAGCCAGATGAGCATAAGAAACACTACAGCAGTACTCATCATCTCTGCTGTGGAAAGAGAGTGAGTGAGTGAGACATACTGACTCTCTAATCTGGGGATCTGACTCGCCTGGTTCCTCTCTATGTTTCTTCATAGGTTTTGGCCTTTTTAAGGAGTTTTTTGCCATATCTGCATTATTTTCTGTTTGGGGTTTTAGGTTTCTGTACAGCACTTTGAGATATCAGCTGATGTACGAAGGGCTTTATAAATAAATTTGATTTGATTTAATGAAAGGCGTCCCAGAGACAGAGCTCCATGTGTAAAAACAACGAAGGCCACCGCGCAGTGTCTAAACTACAGCTGTCATCAGCACTGCTTCAAACTATGTCCGTCACCCTGTCTGTCACACCCTAGCTAAATAAACACTCCTCACACACACACACACACACACACAACCCAACCTTGATCAGATCAGCCTGGGTTGTGATAACTTGACAACACCTTCAGGGATAGATGGAGTCATATCTATTAATATCACTATGAATCCAGCAGTGAGAAGACAAACTGAGAAAAGAGTTCAACCGTGAGGTCACTATTCCCACGAGAGTGTTGTCATATTGCAATCAGCAACTTTTGTCTCCATCTCTATTTCAGTCATCTCTTTCATTTCAGAAACAGAAATTGTTTAGCGCTGAACAGAACCATTAATTTTCGTGTTCCGTTCCTGACCGGAAAGAAATCATTTCTGAACCGGTAATAAACTCATAAAAAAGTACCGGTTTATTTAATTCCTTTCGGTTCCTTTTTAAACCTCTGAAATATGTGTATTTTGTTTACATTTAGCTCAACATTAAATTAATTCACCAATCAGTGTGGATAAAGCGGCTCTCTGGGAAAGTCATTTACTCTGTATAGGAAAGTTGTTAATAAACAACAAATTGTATTTTTTTCAGCATGGTTTAATCGTAATGAAAGATAAACACACAATGTGCTGTCAGTCACAGTGTAGAGCGCGAGGTGCAACTGAAAGACTGAGAAGGATGGAGGAAAGCTTGCCTTGAAGTGCTGGGCATTTCTGAATTACACCCAATGAATTACAACAAGGGAGGATATTGAATATTTTTAAACTCCAGAGTTGGTTTAACGTCGGACCAGAGCATACGCTAGCTAGCTAACAATCGTGTATGTGCAAAGCAGCACTATAATTTAAAAAACAAAACATATCTTACCTTTTTTGTAGTTAATAAATCCAATGTGAAACGCGATAACGATAGTATCCTTAACAAGCATTGAAAAAGTCAATCCATTCTATCTTTATTTCTACACTGCAAAAATATATATAAACGTGACATGTAAAGTGTTGAGCTGAAATAAAACATCTATGAAATTTGGTGAATGAATTTATTTTGATCCTTCTTCGTGAGCGTTTCTCCTTTGACCAGATAATCCATTCACTTGACTGCTGTGGCATATCAAGAAGCTGATTACACAGCATGATCATTCATTACGCAGGTGCACCTTGTGCTGGGAAGAAGAAAAGGCCACCCTAAAATGTGCAGTTTTGTCACGCAACACAATGCCACAGATGTCTCCAGTTTTGAGGAAGGGTGACATTGGCATCCTGACTGTAGGTATGTCCACCAAAGCTGTTGCCAGAAAATGTTACGTTATTTTCTCTACCATAAGCCGCCTCCAACATAATTTCAGAGAATATGTGGGGATTGGCTGGGTCATTGGCTGGGCCATGTCTCCCCAGTGGCTGTGCCCCTGCCCAGTCATGTGAAATCCATAGATTAGGTCCTAATGAATTGATTTAAAGTGAGTGATTTCCTTATATGAACTGTAACACGAATCTTTGACATTTTTTGCATGTTGCGTTGATATTTTTTGTTCAGTATAATTAAACATCTCTCCCTAATTTCTGAATCATGCTTGTGACGTCGTCAGGAGGCTACAGTAAGCTATTCTTCAGAAGGAGAGGGGTAGGTTGTCACGACCTCCGCCGAAGTCGGTCCCTCTCCTTGACCGCATTACATAGGCAGCCTACGCATAATCGGTCGACCTCTAAAAAGCAGCCTACACAACCACACGGGAGATATTTCCAGCAGGCAGACACTGAGTTACAGAGGGAGGGCTTTGTTATGATTATATGTAAAAAAATAAAATAAAAAAAAACGTTTTTAACCAGTTCCCATGCGTTTTAAAAATAACGGTACAGTACAGATCAGTTTCGTGTTCGGGTTCTGTTCCTCAAATAATTGTGTTATTTTACAGTTTTTGGTTCTGTTTCCGTGATGCCGTTACAACCCTTAATCTCGACACCCGAAACCAAATCAGCTAAGGCTGATCACTGTGATTAACCCACTAGAGACCAGGAGAATACACTGTGATTAACCCACTAGAGTCCAGGAGAATACACTGTGATTAACCCACCAGGAGAATACACTGTGATTAACCCACCAGGAGAATACACTGTGATTAACCCACTAGAGACCAGGAGAATACACTGTGATTAACCCACTAGAGACCAGGAGAATACACTGTGATTAACCCACCAGAGACCAGGAGAATACACTGTGATTAACCCACCAGAGACCAGGAGAATACACTGTGATTAACCCACTAGAGACCAGGAGAATACACTGTGATTAACCCACCAGAGACCAGGAGAATACACTGTGATTAACCCACTAGAGACCAGGAGAATACACTGTGATTAACCCACTAGAGACCAGGAGAATACACTGTGATTGACCCACCAATTAGAATACACTGTGATTAACCCACTAGAGACCAGGAGAATACACTGTGATTAACCCACTAGAGACCAGGAGAATACACTGTGATTAACCCACAAGGAGAATACACTGTGATTAACCCACTAGAGACCAGGAGAATACACTGTGATTAACCCACCAGAGACCAGGAGAATACACTGTGATTAACCCACCAGAGACCAGGAGAATACACTGTGATTAACCCACTAGAGACCAGGAGAATACACTGTGATTAACCCACTAGAGACCAGGAAAATACACTGTGATTAACCCACTAGAGACCAGGAGAATACACTGTGATTAACCCACTAGAGACCAGGAGAATACACTGTGATTAACCCACTAGAGACCAGGAGAATACACTGTGATTAACCCACTAGAGACCAGGAGAATACACTGTGATTAACCCACTAGAGACCAGGAGAATACACTGTGATTAACCCACCAGAGACCAGGAGAATACACTGTGATTAACCCACTAGAGACCAGGAGAATACACTGTGATTAACCCACTAGAGACCAGGAGAATACACTGTGATTAACCCACTAGAGACCAGGAGAATACACTGTGATTAACCCACTAGAGACCAGGAGAATACACTGTGATTGACCCACTAGAGACCAGGAGAATACACTGTGATTAACCCATTAGAGACCAGGAGAATACACTGTGATTGACCCACTAGAGACCAGGAGAATACACTGTGATTAACCCACTAGAGACCAGGAGAATACACTGTGATTAACCCACTAGAGACCAGGAGAATACACTGTGATTAACCCACCAGGAGAATACACTGTGATTAACCCACTAGAGACCAGGAGAATACACTGTGATTAACCCACTAGAGACCAGGAGAATACACTGTGATTAACCCACCAGAGACCAGGAGAATACACTGTGATTAACCCACTAGAGACCAGGAGAATACACTGTGATTAACCCACCAGAGACCAGGAGAATACACTGTGATTAACCCACTAGAGACCAGGAGAATACACTGTGATTAACCCACTAGAGACCAGGAGAATACACTGTGATTGACCCACCAGAGACCAGGAGAATACACTGTGATTAACCCACCAGAGACCAGGAGAATACACTGTGATTAACCCACTAGAGACCAGGAGAATACACTGTGATTAACCCACCAGAGACCAGGAGAATACACTGTGATTAACCCACCAGGAGAATACACTGTGATTAACCCACTAGAGACCAGGAGAATACACTGTGATTAACCCACTAGAGACCAGGAGAATACACTGTGATTAACCCACTAGAGACCAGGAGAATACACTGTGATTAACCCACTAGAGACCAGGAGAATACACTGTGATTAACCCACCAGGAGAATACACTGTGATTAACCCACCAGAGACCATGAGAATACACTGTGATTAACCCACTAGAGACCAGGAGAATACACTGTGATTAACCCACCAGGAGAATACACTGTGATTAACCCACTAGAGACCAGGAGAATACACTGTGATTAACCCACAAGGAGAATACACTGTGATTAACCCACCAGGAGAATACACTGTGATTAACGACATCGGTGCATTTGTTATGATAATAACCCAGTTAAACTACAGTCTTTTTTTAAATAGAGGTACGTGTGAAAGTGAAACCATTGTGTAAATACAAGACTGAGATAATAGGAAATGGAATGAGAGATGGCTTGACCTTGTTCTGTTGGATGATTTGGCACGAGCTGCATTTAGCAGAGAGAAAACACGTGTATTTTTAGAGAAGGAGTGGGACTATTTTGCATAAAGTGGTACAGATTGGCTCATCAGATATCGTTTCCCAAAACATATCTTACAGGATCTTTAACGATGATTTAAGACCTACTTTAGAAAGGCAAACACATGCACGTCTAAGTGCTATCCACCCTCGGGCCTTTACAAACGAGCACTTTTCAGCTGGAGCTTGGCATTCCACACCCCTCTCTGAGCTGATGTTTTGGTTATAATCATTATCAAATCGAACAGTTGCATACAATTTCCACACAACACCTCGAAGTAAAGAAAGGTATCTTTACCATCAATGGGTTCCTAAATAAGAACGTAACAGAAAAGGAGTCCACTCTTAACGTGATGCGCGAAAAGACGCTGCTGAAGGTGGTGGTGGTGGCCAGGTGGAACGCACGACTCGTTCATTCTGCAGAACAGCAGTGTGGGGCCTTTACTCCTACAGCACGGAGCTGTTGGGGATGGATGGCCGGTTCTGAACGTTTTAAAATGACATTAGGACGTTTCGAAAACAAATCACTAATTGAACAGGTCCCGATCATCATCATCATAAAGAGGAAAATGTAAACGTTGACGTTACAGATGCCTGGCGCATCAATGCTGAAACGTTAGAAGGTGATGTGTATCTTTACATTTATATAAATCGCTCCGCACGTCATCGTCAATAACATCTGGGGGGAAAAAATGACAAAGAACGAGACATGGGAAGACACAGCAGCTAAGTTCTGTACGGAAATGCTTTGCGAAGTTAAACGAGAGGTGGTTGAATAGATGCTAACATCGCAAGGTGAAATTGAGCTACAGTGGCAATTCTTTAACAACCTGAAAGGGAGTCACGGTTTGTTGTTTCTTCTTCACCTTGACACCCATCCTGTCTCTGGCAGCAGTGCGATGAGGGAAGGAGTGAGAACAACACAGCGCTGAACGATAGAAAGTATTTCAATTGATATGCAGCCATTGTCAATGGTATTGGTGGTTTGAAGTATATGTGCCATTGTTAAAGCCCCTAACTGGCCAAGCCACAACAGAGCCAACCATAATCAATACCCTTCAGCTACTATAATCAATACACTTCAGCTACTATAATCAATACACTGCAGCTACTCTAATCAATACACTCCAGCTACTATAATCAATACCCTTCAGCTACTATAATCAATACACTCCAGCTACTATAATCAATACCCTTCAGCTACTATAATCAATACACTTCACTACTATAATCAATACCCTTCAGCTACTATAATCAATACACTCCAGCTACTATAATCAATAACCTTCAGCTACTATAAGCAATACACTCCAGCTACTATAACCAATACACTACAGCTACTATAATCAATACACTCTAGCTACTATAATCAATACCCTTCAGCTACTATAATCAATACCCTTCAGCTACTCTAATCAATACACTCCAGCTACTATAACCAATACACTCCAGCTACTATAATCAATACACTCCAGCTACTATAATCAATACACTCCAGCTACTATAATCAATACCCTTCAGCTACTATAACCAATACACTCCAGCTACTATAATCAATACACTCCAGCTACTATAATCAATACCCTTCAGCTACTATAATCAATACCCTTCAGCTACTATAATCAATACACTCCAGCTACTATAATCAATACCCTTCAGCTACTATAATCAATACACTCCAGCTACTATAATCAATACCCTTCAGCTACTATAATCAATACACTCCAGCTACTATAACCAATACACTCCAGCTACTATAACCAATACCCTTCAGCTACTATAATCAATACCCTTCAGCTACTATAATCAATACCCTTCAGCTACTATAATCAATACACTCCAGCTACTATAATCAATACACTCCAGCTACTATAATCAATACACTCCAGCTACTATAACCAATACCCTTCAGCTACTATAATCAATACCCTTCAGCTACCATAATCAATACCCTTCAGCTACTATAATCAATACACTCCAGCTACTATAATCAATACCCTTCAGCTACTATAATCAATATACTCCAGCTACTATAATCAATACCCTTCAGCTACTATACTCAATACACTCCAGCTACTATAATCAATACCCTTCAGCTACTATAATCAATACTATCCAGCTACTATAATCAATACCCTTCAGCTACTATAATCAATACACTCCAGCTACTATAACCAATACACTCCAGCTACTATAATCAATACCCTTCAGCTACTATAACCAATACACTCCAGCTACTATAATCAATACCCTTCAGCTACTATAATCAATACCCTTAAGCTACTATAATCAATACCCTTCAGTTACTATAATCAATACACTTCAGCTACTATAATCAATACACTTCAGCTGCTATAATCAATACACTCCAGCTACTATAATCAATACACTCCAGCTACTATAACCAATACACTCCAGCTACTATAAGCAATACCCTTCAGCTACTATAATCAATACACTCCAGCTACTATAATCAATACCCTTCAGCTACTATAATCAATACACTCCAGCTACTATAACCAATACACTCCAGCTACTATAATCAATACCCTCCAGCTACTATAATCAATACCCTTCAGCTACTATAATCAATACACTCCAGCTACTATAATCAATACCCTTCAGCTACTATAATCAATACACTCCAGCTACTATAATCAATACCCTTCAGCTACTATAATCAATACACTCCAGCTACTATAATCAATACCCTTCCGCTACTATAATCAATACACTCCAGCTAATATAATCAATACACTCCAGCTACTATAATCAATACCCTTCAGCTACTATAATCAATACACTCCAGCTACTATAATCAATACCCTTCAGCTACTATAACCAATACACTTCAGCTACTATTGTCAATACCCTTCAGCTACTATAATCAATACACTCCAGCTACTATAAGCAATACACTCCAGCTACTATAATCAATACCCTTCAGCTACTATAATCAATACACTCCAGCTACCATAATCAATACCCTTCAGCTACTATAACCAATACCCTTCAGCTACTATAATCAATACACTCCAGCTACTATAATCAATACACTCCAGCTACTATAATCAATACACTCCAGCTACTATAATCAATACCCTTCAGCTATTATAATCAATACACTCCAGCTACTATAATCAATACCCTTCACTACTATAATCAATACCCTTCAGCTACTATAACCAATACCCTTCAGCTACTATAATCAATACACTCCAGCTACTATAATCAATAACCTTCAGCTACTATAATCAATACCCTTCAGCTATTATAATCAATACACTCCAGCTACTATAATCAATACCCTTCACTACTATAATCAATACCCTTCAGCTACTATAATCAATACACTTCACTACTATAATCAATACACTCCAGCTACTCTAATCAATACACTCCAACTACTATAATCAATACCCTTCAGCTACTATAATCAATACCCTTCAGCTACTATAATCAATACACTCCAGCTACTCTAATCAATACACTCCAGCTACTATAATCAATACCCTTCAGCTACTATAATCAATACCCTTCAGCTACTATAATCAATACACTTCACTACTATAATCAATACACTCCAGCTACTATAATCAATACACTCCAGCTACTCTAATCAATACACTCCAGCTACTATAATCAATACACTCCAGCTACTATACTCAATACACTCCAGCTACTCTAATCAATACACTCCAGCTACTATAATCAATACCCTTCAGCTACTATAATCAATACCCTTCAGCTACTATAATCAATACACTCCAGCTACTCTAATCAATACACTCCAGCTACTATAATCAATACCCTTCAGCTACTATAATCAATACCCTTCAGCTACTATAATCAATACACTTCACTACTATAATCAATACACTCCAGCTACTATAATCAATACACTCCAGCTACTCTAATCAATATACTCCAGCTACTATAATCAATACTCTTCAGCTACTATACTCAATACACTCCAGCTACTATAATCAATACCCTTCAGCTACTATAATCAATACTATCCAGCTACTATAATCAATACCCTTCAGCTACTATAATCAATACACTCCAGCTACTATAATCAATACACTCCAGCTACTATAATCAATACACTCCAGCTACTATAACCAATACACTCCAGCTACTATAATCAATACCCTTCAGCTACTATAATCAATACCCTTAAGCTACTATAATCAATACCCTTCAGTTACTATAATCAATACACTTCAGCTACTATAATCAATACCCTTCAGCTGCTATAATCAATACACTCCAGCTACTATAATCAATACACTCCAGCTACTATAACCAATACACTCCAGCTACTATAAGCAATACCCTTCAGCTACTATAATCAATACACTCCAGCTACTATAATCAATACCCTTCAGCTACTATAATCAATACACTCCAGCTACTATAATCAATACCCTTCAGCTACTATAATCAATACACTCCAGCTACTATAATCAATACCCTTCAGCTACTATAATCAATACACTCCAGCTACTATAATCAATACCCTTCCGCTACTATAATCAATACACTCCAGCTAATATAATCAATACACTCCAGCTACTATAATCAATACCCTTCAGCTACTATAACCAATACACTTCAGCTACTATAGTCAATACCCTTCAGCTACTATAATCAATACACTCCAGCTACTATAAGCAATACACTCCAGCTACTATAATCAATACCCTTCAGCTACTATAATCAATACACTCCAGCTACCATAATCAATACCCTTCAGCTACTATAACCAATACCCTTCAGCTACTATAATCAATACACTCCAGCTACTATAATCAATACACTCCAGCTACTATAATCAATACACTCCAGCTACTATAATCAATACCCTTCAGCTACTATAACCAATACCCTTCAGCTATTATAATCAATACACTCCAGCTACTATAATCAATACCCTTCACTACTATAATCAATACCCTTCAGCTACTATAATCAATACACTTCACTACTATAATCAATACACTCCAGCTACTATAATCAATACCCTTCAGCTACTATAATCAATACCCTTCAGCTATTATAATCAATACACTCCAGCTACTATAATCAATACCCTTCACTACTATAATCAATACCCTTCAGCTACTATAATCAATACACTTCACTACTATAATCAATACACTCCAGCTACTCTAATCAATACACTCCAACTACTATAATCAATACCCTTCAGCTACTATAATCAATACACTCCAGCTACTATAATCAATACCCTTCAGCTACTATAATCAATACCCTTCAGCTACTATAATCAATACACTTCACTACTATAATCAATACACTCCAACTACTCTAATCAATACCCTTCAGCTACTATAATCAATACCCTTCAGCTACTATAATCAATACACTTCACTACTATAATCAATACACTCCAGCTACTATAATCAATACACTCCAGCTACTCTAATCAATACCCTTCAGCTACTATAATCAATACCCTTCAGCTACTATAATCAATACACTTCACTACTATAATCAATACACTCCAGCTACTATAATCAATACACTCCAGCTACTCTAATCAATACACTCCAGCTACTATATTCAATACACTCCAGCTACTATAATCAATACCCTTCAGCTACTATAATCAATACACTTCAGCTACTATAATCAATACCCTTCAGCTACTATAACCAATACACTCCAGCTACTATAATCAATACACTCCAGCTACTCTAATCAATACACTCCAGCTACTATAATCAATACACTCCAGCTACTATAATCAATACACTCCAGCTACTATAATTAATACACTTCACTACTATAATCAATACACTCCAGCTACTATAATCAATACACTTCACTACCATAGTCAATACACTCCAGCTACTATAATCAATACCCTTCAGCTACTATAATCAATACCCTTCAGCTACTATAATCAATACACTCCAGCTACTCTAATCAATACACTCCAGCTACTCTAATCAATACACTCCAGCTACTATAATCAATACCCTTCAGCTACTATAATCAATACCCTTCAGCTACTATAATCAATACACTTCACTACTTTTTCCCAAAACGTTCAAAAATGATCTAATATATCATCTAGACTCATCCTTGATTCCTGTAGTCTCGTGTTGAGAAAGAAGTAGTGATAATGACAGAGGTAAAGAGACAGAGAAAAAGAAGGAGCTGTAGAGACAGAGAGACAGATTGACAGAGTTGGAGAAATATTGAGAGAGCGAGATAGAAAGAGAGAGAGAGAGATTGAAAGAGAGATGGAGAAGGGGGCTGTCGAGAGAGAGAGAGAGAGAGAGAGAGAGAGGGAGATTGAAAGAGAGATGGAGAATGGGGCTGTCGAGAGAGAGAGAGAGAGACAGAGAGAGAGAGAGTGAGAGAGAGAGAGAGCAATAGAGAGAGACACAGAGAGAGAGAGAGGTCCAGTCACCAGGACCACAAATACAAATTCCATCTAGACACTGTTGCCCTAGAGCACACAAAAAACTATACATACCTTGGCCTAAACATCAGCACCACAGGTAAGAAGGCAAGAAGGGCATTCTATGCCATCAAAAGGAACATAAATTTCAACATACCAATTAGGATTTGGCTAAAAATACTTGAATCAGTCATAGAGCCCATTGCCCTTTATGGTTGTGAGGTCTGGGGTCCGCTCACCAACCAAGACTTCACAAAATGGGACAAACACCAAACTGAGACTCTGCACGCAGAATTCTGCAAAAATATCCTCTGTGTACAACGTAGAACACCAAATAATGCATGCAGAGCAGAATTAGGCCGATACCCACTAATTATCAAAATCCAGAAAAGAGAAAAGAGCCGTTAAATTCTATAACCACCTAAAAGTAAGCGATTCCCAAACCTTCCATAACAAAGCCATCACCTACAGAGATGAACCTGGAGAAGAGTCTCCTAAGCAAGCTGGTCGTGGGGCTCTGTTCACAAACAGAAACACACCCTACAGAGCCCCAGGACAACAGCACAATTAGACCCAACCAAATCATGAGAAAACAAAAAGATAATTACTTGATACATTGGAAAGAATTAACAAAAAAACTAGAATGCTATTTGGCCCTACACAGAGAGTACACAGCGGCAGAATACCTGACCACTGTGACTGACCCAAACTTAAGGAAAGCTTTGACTATGTACAGACTCAGTGAGCATAGCTTTGCTATTGAGAAAGGCCGCGTAGGCAGACATGGCTCTCAAGAGAAGACAGGCTATGTGCTCACTGCCCACAAAATGAGGTGGAAACTGAGCTGCACTTCCTAACCTCCTGCCCAATGTATGACCATATTAGAGAGACATATTTCCCTCAGATTACACAGATTCACAAAGAATTTGAAAACAAATCCAATTTCAATAAACTCCCATATCTACTGGGTGAAATTCCACAGTGTGCCATCACAGCAGCAAGATTTGTGACCTGTTGCCATGAGAAAAGGGCAACCAGTGAAGAACAAACACCTGTCACGCCCTGGTCGAAATATATTATGTTTATCTTCATTTATTCGGTCAGGCCAGGGTGTGACATGCGTTATTGTGGTGTGTTTTTGTCTTGGGGTTTTGTGGGGTGTATAGCGTAGTCTATGGCTGCCTGAGGCGGTTCTCAATCAGAGTCAGGTGATTATCGTTGTCTCTGATTGGGAACCATATTTAGGCAGCCATATTCTTTGAGTGTTTCGTGGGTGATTGTTCCTGTCTCTGTGTTTATATTCACCAGATAGGCTGTATAGTTTTTTTACGTTTCCGTCTGTTGTTTTTGTACATTTCAGTATTTTCATGTCAGGTCATTTTCCATCATTAGTAACCACCACGATGCATTTTGGTCCGCTCCTCCTTCAACAGAAGAACGTCGTTACAGGTGCAAAGGAGCAAGATAAATAATACAGTATGGGGATGAGGTAGTTGGATGGGCTATGTACAGATGCAGGGATCTATGAGTTGCTCTGACAGCTGGTGTTTAAAGGGAGATATAAGTCCTCCGATCCTTCTCGCCTCTCCTCTTCAGATGAAGAGGAGGACGACGGTGTAAGTGTAGGTCTGGGAAATGACAGAGACGGTGTAAGTCAGCCCTGGTGTGGAGCAGTAGATGCAGACTGGGGTTCCTCAGAGCTACGCCCAGGTCCTAGAGGGGGCCGGCCCCAGTGCGGTCTGGGAAATGACAGAGACGGTGTAAGTCAGCCCTGGTGTGGAGCAGTAGATGCAGACTGGGGTTCCTCAGAGCTACGCCCAGGTCCTAGAGGGGGCCGGCCCCAGTGCGGTCTGGGAAATGACAGAGATGGTGTAAGTCAGCCCTGGTGTGGAGCAGTAGATTCAGACTCGGGTTCCTCAGAGCTACGCCCAGGTCCTAGAGGGGGCCGGCCCCAGTGCGGTCTGGGAAATGACAGAGATGGTGTAAGTCAGCCCTGGTGTGGAGCAGTAGATTCAGACTCGGGTTCCTCAGAGCTACGCCCAGGTCCTAGAGGAGGCCGGCCCCAGTGCGGTCTGGGAAATGACAGAGATGGTGTAAGTCAGCCCTGGTGTGGAGCAGTAGATTCAGACAGGGGTTCCTCAGAGCTACGCCCAGGTCCTAGAGGGGGCCGGCCCCAGTGCGGTCTGGGAAATGACAGAGACGGTGTAAGTCAGCCCTGGTGTGGAGCAGTAGATTCAGACAGGGGTTCCTCAGAGCTACGCCCAGGTCCTAGAGGGGGAGAGAGAGAGAGAACACTCACCATTGTAAATACAATCCATATCTATGCTTATTTATTTTATCTTGTGTCCTTTAACCATTTGTACATTGTTAAAACACTGTATATATATAATATGACATTTGTAATATCTTTATTGTTTTGAAACTTCTGTATGTGTAATGTTTACTGTTAATTTTTATTGTTTTTCACTTTATATATTCACTTTATATATTATCTACCTCACTTGCTTTGGCAATGTTAACACATGTTTCCCATGCCAATAAAGCCCCTTGAATTGAATTGAATTGAATTGAGAGAGAGAGAGATAGATGCTGGAGACTCTTGTCTGGGTGTTGGATCGTTGTGTTGTTACTGCTAGGATGGGTTTTATTAGTCAGTCGTTGTGTTTTTAGAAAGCAGCCAAGCCTCCTCTCATCTCCTCCTTTTATTTAAAACCACTGAAAGTAGTCATCAACCTGACTCCAACGTTTCTGAAGCGAGACATTGGGTTCATCCCAAATAGCACCCTATTCCCTGTGTAGTACACTGCTTTGGACCAGGGACCATAGTGACGTACAGTATGTATTGGGTAGTGCGTAGCTCTGAAGCTGTGAGTTGAATGTAACATCTAATCATTTCAGACTCAGCTCTCTGAGACACGGTATAGCTGAGCAAATCCCCGGCGCACAATATCCATTACATCCACAGCTAAATGATGGTTGTAATGCTCTGGACTGATGAAATGTGGAGAAAGAGACATAAACATACTTTAAAGACCCCTGGAACGAGCCAGACTGAATCAGTGATCAGGCAGAATTCATCTCCAGACTGACAGACGACTACTCCACTGTTGCTCCCTCTCTCTCTCTCTCTCTCTCTCTCTCTCTCTCTCTCTCTCTCTCTCTCTCTCTCTCTCTCTCTCTCTCTCTCTCTCTCTCTCTCTCTCTCTCTCTCTCTCCATGGACTGACAGACGACTACTCCACTGTTGCTCCCTCTCTCTCTCTCTCTCTCTCTCTCTCTCTCTCTCTCTCTTGCTCTCTTTCTCTCTCTCTCTCTCTCTCTCTCTCTCTCTCTCTCTCTCTCTCTCTCTCTCCTCCCATGGACTGACAGACGACTACCACAACTCCACTGTTGCTCTCTCTCTCTCTCTCTCTCTCTCTCTCTCTCTCTCCCATGGACTGACAGACTACTACTCCACTGTTGCTCTCTCTCTCTTTTTTTTTTTTTTTTTTTAAATTTTACCTTTATTTAACCGGCAAGTCAGTTAAGAACATATTCTTATTTTCAATGACGGCCTGGGAACAGTGGGTTAACTGCCTGTTCAGGGGCAGAACGACAGATTTGTACCTTGTCAGCTCGGGGGTTTGAACTCGCAACTCTCTCTCTCTCCCTTATCTGTCTCTCTCTCTCCCTTATCTGTCTCTCTCTCTCTCTCCCTTATCTGTCTCTCTCTCTCTTTCTCAACTCTGGTTCTCTATCTCCCCACAGATTTATCTCTCTCTCTACATCTCTCTCTCTCTCCCTTATCTGTCTCTCTCTCTCTGGTTCTCTATCTCCCCATATATCTCTCTCTTTCCCCCTATCTCTCTCTCTACATCTCTCTCTCTCTCTCTCTTTCTCCCCCCTCTCTCTCTCTCTTTCCCTCTCTCTCTGGTTCTCTTTCTCCCTCTCTCTCTCTCTCTCTACAGCCCCCTCCGCCATCTCTCTCTCTCTCTCTCTCTCTCTCTCTCTCTCTCTCTCTCTCTCTCTCTCTCTCTCTCTCTCTCTCTCTCTCTCTCTCTCTCTCTCTCTCTCTCTCTCTCTCTCTCTCTCTCTCTCTCTCTCTCTCGCTCTCTCTCTCTAATATTTACCATGTCAAATATCGGGCTCGAAACTGAAATATTTACAACCACAAAACAAATACATCCCGACATGTATATGTAGCGTAGAATAACTCGACGTAAAACGTGGTGCAGAAAGCCGGGAAAAGGGAGTTGATTTATTATGTTATGACAGCTGGTAGAGATGCCTACCATAAGGTAAGAGCTACGAACACAAAACATCACTTAAAAACATTCATATTCATATGACTCATATTAAGAAGAAAACTAAGATTTTAAAACCCATCTGGGGACCAGTCAGCCCTCGACAGGTGCCAACCACTAAGAGTGTTACCAGGAATCTACAAATACAGACGTCAAATGATATTTGTGGGGTCAAACATTGATTTCACTTTAGTCGCAAAAACTCCCTTTGGTCACTTAAGACTGGGTGGGGAATGGATTGAATCGACTTCAAATCAATATCCCTTTCAGAATGAGATAATGAAAGAGGGAGAGAGTGAGATACAGGGAAAGACATATTGAGTGAGATACAGGGAAAGACATATTGAGTGAGATACAGGGAAAGACATATTGAGTGAGATACAGGGAAAGACATATTGAGTGAGATACAGGGAAAGACATATTGAGTGAGATACAGGGAAAGACATATTGAGTGAGATACAGGGAAAGACATATTGAGTGAGATACAGGGAAAGACATATTGAGTGAGATACAGGGAAAGACATATTGAGTGAGATACAGGGAAAGACATATTGAGTGAGATACAGGGAAAGACATATTGAGTGAGATACAGGGAAAGACATATTGAGTGAGATACAGGGAAAGACATATTGAGTGAGATACAGGGAAAGACATATTGAGTGAGATACAGGGAAAGACATATTGAGTGAGATACAGGGAAAGACATATTGAGTGAGATACAGGGAAAGACATATTGAGTGAGATACAGGGAAAGACATATTGAGTGAGATACAGGGAAAGACATATTGAGTGAGATACAGGGAAAGACATATTGAGTGAGATACAGGGAAAGACATATTGAGTGAGATACAGGGAAAGACATATTGAGTGATATACAGGGAAAGACATATTGAGTGAGATACAGGGAAAGGCATATTGAGTGAGATACAGGGAAAGACATATTGAGTGAGATACAGGGAAAGACATATTGAGTGAGATACAGGGAAAGACATATTGAGTGAGATACAGGGAAAGACATATTGAGTGAGATACAGGGAAAGACATATTGAGTGAGATACAGGGAAAGACATATTGAGTGAGATACAGGGAAAGACATATTGAGTGAGATACAGGGAAAGACATATTGAGTGAGATACAGGGAAAGACATATTGAGTGAGATACAGGGAAAGACATATTGAGTGAGATACAGGGAAAGACATATTGAGTGAGATACAGGGAAAGACATATTGAGTGAGATACAGGGAAAGACATATTGAGTGAGATACAGGGAAAGACATATTGAGTGAGATACAGGGAAAGACATATTGAGTGAGATACAGGGAAAGACATATTGAGTGAGATACAGGGAAAGACATATTGAGTGAGATACAGGGAAAGACATATTGAGTGAGATACAGGGAAAGACATATTGAGTGAGATACAGGGAAAGACATATTGAGTGAGATACAGGGAAAGACATTGAGTGAGATACAGGGAAAGACATATTGAGTGAGATACAGGGAAAGACATATTGAGTGAGATACAGGGAAAGACATATTGAGTGAGATACAGGGAAAGACATATTGAGTGAGATACAGATACATATTGCGGAGAGAGAGGGTGGGGGTTTGGGGAGAAAGGAGAGAGAGACTCCTCAGGAACCCAGAGTCTACAAAGATGGAGTTTTTAAGGCTTGTAATGTTCACTACTCTGACCCCAGGCTGTCAATCTACCATCCCTCTATCAACATCATATCAGAGGATCTACCATCCCTCCCCCATCCCTCTACCATCCCTCCCCCATCACTCTACCATCCCTCTACTATCCCTCTACCATCCCTCTACCATCCCTCCCCCATCACTCCCCCATCACTCTACCATCCCTCTACCATCCCTCTACCATCCCTCTACCATCACTCTATCAACATCATATCAGAGTATCTACCAACCCTCTACCATCCCTCTACCATCCCTCTACCATCCCTCTACCATCCCTCTACCATCACTCTACCATCCCTCTACCATCCCTCTACCATCCCTCTACCATCACTCTACCATCACTCTACCATCCCTCTACCATCCCTCTACCATCACTCTACCATCCCTCTACCATCCCTCTACCATCCCTCTACCATCCCTCTACCATCACTCTCCCATCCCTCTACCATCCCTCTACCATCCCTCTACCATCACTCTACCATCCTTCTACCATCCCTCCCCATCCCTCTACCATCCCTCTACCATCACTCTCCCATCCCTCTACCATCCATCTACTATCCCTCTCTCATCCCTCTACCATCCCTCTACCATCCCTCTACCATCCCTCTACCATCCCTCTACCATCACTCTACCATCCTTCTACCATCCCTCCCCCATCCCTCTACCATCCCTCTACCATCCATCTACTATCCCTCTCTCATCCCTCTACCATCCCTCTACCATCCCTCTACCATCCCTCTACCATCACTCTACCATCACTCTACCATCACTCTCCCATCCCTCTACCATCCCTCTACCATCACTCTCCCATCCCTCCCCCTGCCCTCTACCATCCCTCTACCATCACTCTACCATCACTCTACCATCACTCTACCATCCCTCTACCATCCCTATACTATCACTCTACCATCCCTCTACCATCCCTCTACCATCACTCTCCCATCCCTCCCCCATCCCTCTACCATCCCTCTACCATCCCTCTACCATCCCTCTACCATCCCTCTACCATCCCTCTCCCATCCCTCCCCCATCCCTCTACCATCCCTCCCCCATCCCTCTACCATCCCTCTACCATCCCTCTACCATCCCTCTACCATCACTCTACCATCCCTCTACCATCCCTCTACCATCCCTCTACCATCACTCTCCCATCCCTCCCCCATCCCTCTACCATCCCTCTACCATCCCTCTACCATCCCTCTACTATCCCTCTACCATCCCTCTACCATCACTCTACCATCCCTCTACCATCCCTCTACCAACCCTCTACCAACCCTCTACCATCCCTCTACCATCACTCTACCATCCCTCTACCATCCCTCTACCATCCCTCTACCATCCCTCTACTATCCCTCTACCATCCCTCTACCATCACTCTCCCATCCCTCCCCCATCCCTCTACCATCCCTCTACCATCCCTCTACCATCCCTCTCCCATCCCTCCCCCATCCCTCTACCATCCCTCCCCCATCCCTCTACCATCCCTCCCCCATCCCTCTACCATCCCTCTACCATCCCTCTACCATCCCTCTACCATCCCTCTACTATCCCTCTCTCATCCCTCTACCATCCCTCTACCATCCCTCTACTATCCCTCTCTCATCCCTCTACCATTCCTACACACTTTGTTTTCATAATCATACAGAAATAGCATCAATTTAAAAGTTGCCTTTAATATGTTAAATGCACATAAACAGTGCTAACGTAGATAAACCTCACCCCCTGTCTCAGACTCCCCCCCCATAGGGCTCTGATCAAAAGTACTGCACTACATGTGGAATAGGGGGCCATTTGGAACTTCTCAGTACACCAGACAGACAGTGAACAAACTACCAGAGAGGTCCAGGTGACACTAGCCAGACATGGTTCAGGGTTCACTGTGTGCACTGAGCTAAAACACAGCTAAAACACACACCTCCTCTCCCTCCTCCTCCTCTCCCTGCTCCATATCTTCTTCCTCCTTCTCTGCCGCCATCTCTTCCTCTCCCTCCTTCTCCTTCTCTCCATCCATCTACTCCTCTGACGCCATCTTCTCCTCTCCCTCCTTCTCCTCTCCCTCCTCTTCTTCCTTCATCTCAGTCTTTTCTGTCTCCAGTGTGTATTCCATCACTAGACTATCTGACAGCATGGCCGGTGTAACATCAAAACCTGCCCCTCCTCCTGCTCTAGCTCTGAACCATGTCTGGTGGCAGTGTTACATCAACCCCCCTCCCCTCAAACCTGTTCTCATTTACTGGCTGTGTTTACCTTAGCCTGGCAAGTCTATAGAGCCTCTCCATAAGAGGCTAGGGGCCAGGGTTACAGAGGGCCCTGTGCTGGAGGTCAATGGGAGAAGGCTGAGGTTGCCAGGAGTAATTTACTACCCATGTGACAAGTCTATCTCCCCGGAGAGGGCCAGATCAACTCAAAGACTCTGTCTGAAGTCATTGAGAGAGTACCAGATCAAAGGATCTGAAGTCACTGAGAGAGTACCAGATCAAAGGATCTGAAGTCACTGAGAGAGTACCAGATCAAAGGATCTGAAGTCATTGAGAGAGTACCAGATCAAAGGATCTGAAGTCATTGAGAGAGTACCAGATCAAAGGATCTGAAGTCATTGAGAGAGTACCAGATCAAAGGATCTGAAGTCATTGAGAGAGTACCAGATCAAAGGATCTGAAGTCATTGAGAGAGTACCAGATCAAAGGATCTGAAGTCACTGAGAGAGTACCAGATCAAAGGATCTGAAGTCACTGAGAGAGTACCAGATCAAAGGATCTGAAGTCATTGAGAGAGTACCAGATCAAAGGATCTGAAGTCACTGAGAGAGTACCAGATCAAAGGATCTGAAGTCATTGAGAGAGTACCAGATCAAAGGATCTGAAGTCACTGAGAGAGTACCAGATCAAAGGATCTGAAGTCATTGAGAGAGTACCAGATCAAAGGATCTGAAGTCATTGAGAGAGTACCAGATCAAAGGATCTGAAGTCATTGAGAGAGTACCAGATCAAAGGATCTGAAGTCATTGAGAGAGTACCAGATCAAAGGATCTGAAGTCATTGAGAGAGTACCAGATCAAAGGATCTGAAGTCATTGAGAGAGTACCAGATCAAAGGATCTGAAGTCACTGAGAGAGTACCAGATCAAAGGATCTGAAGTCACTGAGAGAGTACCAGATCAAAGGATCTGAAGTCACTGAGAGAGTACCAGATCAAAGGATCTGAAGTCATTGAGAGAGTACCAGATCAAAGGATCTGAAGTCATTGAGAGAGTACCAGATCAAAGGATCTGAAGTCATTGAGAGAATACCAGATCAAAGGATCTGAAGTCATTGAGAGAGTACCAGATCAAAGGATCTGAAGTCATTGACTGAGTACCAGATCAAAGGATCTGAAGTCATTGAGAGAGTACCAGATCAAAGGATCTGAAGTCATTGCCGGAGAAGAATCTCAAAGACTAGGTTACTAGCAGTAAGGTATCTCTCTCTCTACAGATAATATATATATATATATATATCATTATAATCTAGCAGTAAGATATCTCTCTCAAGATCATTATGTGTTTGCAAAACTTTACTTCTTATCCAACCACTAATGTTTATGAAACATTAGAAATTATCAGATTTCTGTTTCAAGTCTCCCATTGAAATCAATGAATGATTTAAGGCCAACGTCAAAGTGGGCGCACGCTTATCTAAACTGGGTAAGGGGCCCTAAATGAATAGAACGTGTGGCGGAGTGCCCCTGTTCAGTAGCTCTGTCCAACCATGTCTGCAATTCACCAACATGTCTCTTTTCTTCCATGAGTAATGGGCGTAGACCAAACAGTCTACCTAACGGACCACAGAGTCCGTCCAGAACAGTCACAGTCTCCATAAAGGATCACAGAGTCCGCCCAGAACAGTCACAGTCCAACTAACGTACCACAGCGTCGGTCCAAAAGAGTCACAGTCTACCTAACGGACCACAGCGTCGGTCCAGAACAGTCACAGTCTACCTAACGGACCACAGAGTCCGCCCAGAACAGTCACAGTCTAGCTAACGGACCACAGAATCCGTCCAGAACAGTCACAGTCTACCTAACGGACCACAGAATCCGTCCAGAACAGTCACAGTCTACCTAACGGACCACAGAGTCCGCCCAGAACAGTCACAGTCTAGCTAACGGACCACAGCGTCTGTCCAGAACAGTCACAGTCTACCTAACGGACCACAGAATCCGTCCAGAACAGTCACAGTCTACCTAACGGACCACAGAGTCTGCCCAGAACAGTCACAGTCTACCTAACGGACCACAGAGTCCGTCCAGAACAGTCACAGTCTACCTAACGGACCACAGAATCCGTCCAGAACAGTCACAGTCTACCTAACGGACCACAGAGTCTGCCCAGAACAGTCACAGTCTACCTAACGGACCACAGAGTCCGTCCAGAACAGTCACAGTCTACCTAACGGACCACCGAGTCCGTCCAGAACAGTCACAGTCTAGTAACGGGTCCATCTGAGTCAGGTTCTATGGCTCCTAATGATCCTACTGGTGCTGAGGTTCCACAGTAAAAGGTACCCAGCCGTAGAAGGTGAAGGCTGTGGGTTAGGACCCAAGGAGAAGGTTAGGGACAGTGTTCACTCTTTTCCTGTCACTATGTGATATCTAGAGGACTCGAGGCACTGTGATAAAGTCCAGGCCCTGTCAAAGTGCTCTCTCGGGCTCTCGACATGACCTCTTGACCTGCTACCAGGAATGAGTAAAAGGCAATGTGTGGATGGTTCTAATCAAGATAGTGTGTGTGTGTGTGTGTGTGTGTGTGTGTGTGTGTGTGTGTGTGTGTGTGTGTGTGTGTGTGTGTGTGTGTGTGTGTGTGTGTGTGTGTGTGTGTGTGTCAGAGGGGTTTGTTGGAAAATAAGCTAAGACACATTTGAATCTCATATGGACTAATAAAGTATACAATCTGACTAACAACGAGACCCAGAGATAGGAAACCTGTAGTTGAACCGAGTCAAGCTGTCCCACTAGTTTACCTTAGTTTTAAGGTCAACAGTTTAGGTTAGTTTAGGGTCAATAGTTAAAGGTTCAGTTGCCCGTGACGACCCCTTTAAGTGAACACAAAAGCAAAGTGAATTACAATCCTCTACGCCTCCAACACTGAAGCGATTCATTCCAGAACTCTCTTAATTGATTTTCCTCCGATGTGACGTTCTGCTTTGTGAGCTAATTTGAGGCAATAAAAAGTCCACCACAGAATAAAACAGCAGTCGGCCTGAAGCAGCAGTTCCACAAGGAAACGTGTAACTAAATGAACAAAGAGGGTTAAGGAGAAGAGGGGTTAGAGATGGAAATCAAAGGGTTCATTCTTCTCTTCCTGTGGTTTAGTCACGGTTGGGAGGATCCAGGGAAATGGGCATCCGCTCAGTCCATGGTGATAATCCACTTACCGGGTTGAAGCTCGGGTCTGAGGGTGTGGTAGTCTGGGGTAAAATTGATCCTCTGTCACGGGACAGATTGAGAGCTGTGGGTCAGGACAGGAGGAGAGGCTACTGGTCAGGAGAAAGGCTGCCTGGCGGGTGGTGCATTGGGAATGAGATGACCTGTTCTGGAGTTACACACCCTTACAGACAAGTGGTAATCCATTTATGAGCTGGGTTAACGGGGGGGGGGGGGATTCAGCCGGGTCACAGGAAGCGTAGGGCTCTGGGGCAGCCAGATGGGGGGTTCACTGGTAGGAGTGGTAAGTGTGTGGGGGTTCACTGGGTACAAGGTGACCATCCCAAAGGGCTGGTAGGGGGGGGGGGTACACTGGATAAAAGATGACCGTCCCAAAGGTTGGTGGGGGGAGGGGTACACTGGATATAACATATAACATTAGTCCTTCTAGATGTTTTAGTACTTCTAGATTAACGGTTAAACAGATCCCTCAGTCCAGCCCTGAAAGGGTTAAACAGATCCCTCAGTCCAGCCCTGAGAGGGTTAAACAGATCCCTCAGTCCAGCCCTGAAAGGGTTAAACAGATCCCTCAGTCCAGCCCTGAAAGGGTTAAACAGATCCCTCAGTCCAGCCCTGAGAGGGTTAAACAGATCCTCAGTCCAGCCCTGAAAGGGTTAAACAGATCCCTCAGTCCAGCCCTGAAAGGGTTAAACAGATCCCTCAGTCCAGCCCTGAAAGGGTTAAACAGATCCCTCAGTCCAGCCCTGAGAGGGTTAAACAGATCCCTCAGTCCAGCCCTGAGATGGTTAAATAGATCCATCTCTCTCAGTTGTATTGTCGTGGTCCTCAGGGATCCACCCGGGATCTATACCTTTGACATGTGTCTTTCATTTAGTCCACTACAACGCAGGCAGAACATCTGATGTCCCAACACACTGACGAAGAGGAAAATGTGTGTATGGCTGTGTCCCACATGTGTCCCACTATTCCCTACATACAGTAGTGCACCACTTTTAACCAGAGCCCTATGGGCCCTATGGGACCTGGTCTAAAGTAGTGCACTAAATAGGGAATAGGGTACCCTTTGGAACTCAGCTATATTATATCCCCTGGAGTGTGTGTGTGTGTTGTGGAACATGTTCTCACTGACAATGTTCCGGAGAGAGTGTGAACATGAGTGCAAGTGCGTGTGTGTGTGTGTGTGTGTGTGTGTGTGTGTGTGTGTGTGTGTGTGTGTGTGTGTGTGTGTGTGTGTGTGTGTGTGTGTGTGGAACATGTTCACACTGACAATGTTCCGGAGAGAGTGTGAACATGTGTGTGTGTGTGTGTGTGTGTTTGTGTGTGTGTGTGTATCCTCACGTGGCTCACTCCTAATGTTTAACCCTCTGTATAATAATCCACTAACCGTGTCATTTATGTTCTTTAGAACGTGGGTTATTTTGACAACACACACATTCCTCTGGGCATCTCATGTTTCCTCATTTCAGGTGTCAGCTTACACTGCAATCTTTCATTCTCTACGCTGGTAAATAAGCACTCTGTCATGTCGGGTTTAGCCTGACAACCTTAACTACTACCTTAACTTGTACTATCTATTGTCCCTACAATACCATCTGAGGGATAGAAGGAGAGAGAGGGGGACGAAGGAGAGAGTGAGAGAGAGAGAGACAGAGCGAGAAAGAGAGAGAGAGGGAGATGAGAGAAAGGAGAGGGAGATGAGAGAAAGGAGAGGGAGATGAGAGAATGGAGAGGGAGATGAGAGAAAGGAGAGGGAGTTGAGAAAGGAGAGGGAGATGAGAGAAAGGAGAGGGAGATGAGAGAAAGGAGAGGGAGATGAGAGATGAGAAAGGAGAGCGAGATGAGAGAAAGGAGAGGGAGCTGAGAGAAATGAGAGGGAGATGAGAGAAAGGAGAGGGAGATGAGAAAGGACAGGGAGATGAGAAAGGAGAGGGAGATGAGAGAAAGGAGAGGGAGATGGGAGAAAGGAGAGGGAGATGAGAGAAAGGAGAGGGAGATGAGAGAAAGGAGAGGGAGATGAGAGAAAGGAGAGGGAGATGAGAGAAAGGAGAGGGAGATGAGAAAGGACAGGGAGATGAGAAAGGAGAGGGAGATGAGAGAAAGGAGAGGGAGATGAGAGAAAGGAGAGGGAGATGTTTGACCGGGCCCCTAAATGAAAGACACATGTTAGAGTTATAGATCCCTAGTGGATCCCTGAGGACCACGACATTACAACTGAGAGAGATGGATCTGTTTAACCCTTTCAGGGCTGGACTGAGAACACATGGCTTGCAAGATCTAAGAAATCCATGGACTCACAGCCCCTGTCTGCTGGGCCTCCTGTTCCTCATAGACAGCCATCAGCTGGAGAGATAGAGAGAGAGAAGGACGGAGGCGAGAGAGAGAGAAAGACAGAGAGAGAGAGAGAGAGAGAGAGAGAGAGAGAGAGAGAGAGAGAGAGAGAGAGAGAGAGAGAGAGAGAGAGAGAGAGAGAGAGAGAGGGAGAGAGAGAGAGAGACAGAGAGAGAGAGAGAGAGAGAGAGACAGAGAGAGAGGGAGAGAGACAGAGAGAGAGAGAGAGAGAGAGAGGACAGAGGCGAGAGAGAGAGAGAGACAGAGAGAGAGAGAGAGAGGGAGAGAGAGAGACACAGAGAGAGAAAGAGAGAGAGAGAGAGAGAGAGAGAGAGTTGACACAGTTAATGAATAGTCATGGAAGCCTCCAAACACAATCCACGACGATGACGACAGTAGTTGGAAGAGAATCAATGGGCCTGGTCTACTTAACAGAAGTTTTACATGAACTGACCAGACAAAATGAGAAGTCAGCCCTCCTTTGTACAATGATTTCAAAAATATTCAGTTAAAGTCAGTTAATACTAACAAAGTCAGTTAATACTAACAAATTATTATTTACAATGACGGCCTACACCGGCCAAGCCCGGACGACGCTGGGCCCTATGGGACTCCCGATCAGTACACCAGGGCATCTGTCGTGACGCCTCACTGAGATACAGCGCCTTCGACAGCGGATCCCAAAATAACAAACAATAAAAGGTAAAGCGGGACTTTTCATAACAACTTGAGACATCTGAACTATTAAAAAAAAACAAAAGC